>NW_026975113.1:1527203-1687166 GCF_030014295.1 Loxodonta africana
TTTTTATTCTGTGTTCTATGTTCTGTATTCTTCTATGTACTATATTCTTGTGTATTCTCTATTCCACATTCTATATTCTACATTGTATATACTATATTTTTCTATATTCTATAATCTATATTCTTCTATATTCTATATACTTTATTCTATATTTTGTATAATAAATTCTACATTCTATATTCTACAGTCTACATTCTATATTCTAAATTATTCAATATTCTTTATTCTTCTCTCTTGTATATTCTGTGTTCTATATTCTATATTCTGCACTCCACAATCTATATTCTGTATTCCATATTATATATTCTACATTCTATTTTCTATATTCTTCTATATTATATAATCTATATTCTTCTGTAGTCTGTATTCTCTATTCTATTTTCTATATTCTAAATTCTATGTTTTCTGTATTCCATATTGTATATACTTCCACATTCTATATTCTGTACACTATATTCTGTATTCTACTATATTGTACATTTTACATATTATATTCTATATTCTACGTTCCATATTGGTCAATATTGTATATTCTATATTCCATATTCTATACTTTTCTATATTTTATATTTTACATTCTATATTCCATAATCTTCTAAATTCTGTAATCTATGTTTATTATTATATACTCTGTAGTCTACACTCTATATTCTATATACTATATTCTTATACATTTTTATTCTATATTTTTCTATATTCTATATTCCATACTCTGTATTCTATATTCCATATTTGATGTTCTATGCTCTATATTTTTGTATATGCTATATTGTTCTTTATTTCATATTTCATATTCTATATTCTATATTGCCCATTCTACATTCTCTTTTCTTCTGCATTCCTTATTCTATATTTTACATTCTGTATTCTATAATCTTATATCATCTATATTTTTGTATATTCTTTAGTCTATATTTTATATTCTGTATTTTTTATTCTACATTCTACATTCTATATTCTATATTCTACAGTCTACATTCTAAATTCTTGTATATTTTTTGTTCTCTATTCTTTATTCTGTATTCTATTTTATAATCTACATTCTATCTTCTAAATTTGTCTATATTCTATATTATTTTCTATATTCTATATGCTTTATTCTATTTTCTACTGTCTAAATTCTATAGTCTATATTTTGCTATATTGTATATTTTTGTATATTCCACATTCTATAATCCATATTTTTCTACATTCTATGTTTTGTATTCTTCTATACCATATATTCTATATCTTATTTCCTGTATTCTATAGACCATATTTTTCAACATTCTATATTCCATATTCAATTTTCTGCATTTTATATTCATATTCTTCTACATTCTATATTCTAAATTTATATTCTATATTCTGTATTGTATAGTCTTCTATCATCTATATTCTATAATGTATGTTCTTTTTTCTTTATACTTGTATATAATATATTCTAATTCTTCTATATTCTATATCATTCTATATTCTTCAATATTCTGTATTCTATATTCTATTTTCTTTTATATCCTTCTATATTCTTATATAGTCTGCATTCTATATTCATCTATATTCTATATTCTTTTATTTTCTGTGTTCTATGTTCTATATTCTTCCATATACTCTATTTTTTTGTGTTCTATATTCTATCTTCCATATTCTATATTCTACATTCTATATTCTTCCATGTTCTGTATTCTATATTCCTCTATATTTTATATTTTACACTCTACATTCTGTATTCTACATTCTTCTATGTTCTATAATCTATATTGTTCTATATTCTATATTCTGTATTGTGTAATCTATATTCTACAGTCTACATTCGATAATCTAAATTCTTTATATTCTTTATTCTTCTCTATTCTGTAATCTATATTCTACATTATATATTCTATATTTCATTTTCTTCTATAGTCTATACTCCAAATTTTGCTATATTCTATTTTCTTCTATATTCTATGTTCTGAATTCTGTATTCTTTATTCTACATTCTAAACTCGATATTCTATACTGTTCTATAATCTACATTCTATATTCTATGTTTTATATTCCATATTCTACCGTCTATATTCTTTTATATTCTATAATCTATATTCTTCTACATTCTAAATTCTTCTATATTGTATATCCTATATATGATATTTGTCAATATTCTGTATTCTATCTTCTGTCTATAGTCTACATTCTATTGTCTGTCATCTATATTCTATGTTCTTCTATGTTCTATATTCTAAATTTATATTCTATATTCTGTATTCTATATTCTTCTGTAATGTATATTCTATAATCTGTATTCTTCTATATTCTATATTCTACTATTTTCTATATTCTTTTATGTTTTGTATTCTATCTTCCATGTTCTGTGTTCTATAATATAAATTTATTCTATAATTTATCCTATAAATACTATATTCTTCTATATTCTATATTCTTCTATTTTCTACATTCTATATTCTATGTTCTTCTATAATCTATATTTTCCTATATTCTATACTCCATACTCTGTATTCTATACTCGATGTTCTATATTATATATTTTTCTATATACTGTATTTTTCTGTATTCTATATTCTGTATTCCATTTTTCATATTCCCTTCTCTACATTCTACATTCTATATTCTATATTCTATATTTCCCTGTATTCTATATTCCATACGCTGTATTCTATATTTGATGTTCTATGTTCTATATATTATATTCTTCTGTATTCTATATTCCATATTGTATATTCTACATTCTATATTCAACATTCTGTATTCTCTATTCTATGTTCTTCTATATTCTATATTCTTCTATATTCCATATTCTTCAATGTTTTATATTCTGTATTTTACATTCTATGTTCCATAATCGTATATATTCTATAATCTATATTCTTCTGTATTCTATATTGTGAATTCTGTATTTTACATTCTCATAGTGACCCTGCAGGACAGAGTAGAACTGCCCCACAGAGTTACCAAGGAGCGCCTGGCAGATTCAAACTGCTGACCTCTTGGTCACTTAACCACTATGCCATCCGGGTTGCTATGAGCCGGAATCGACTCGACGGCAGCAGGTTTGGTGTGGTTTTGGTTTATTCTACATTCTACATTCTATACTGTATGTTCTTCTATATTCTATATTCTTCTATGTCATTATATTCTATCTTTTTCTATATTCTATATTCCATACTCCAAATTGTATACTCGATGTTCTATGGTCTATATTTTTCTATATACTGTATTTTTCTGTATTCTATATTCTGTATTCCATTTTTCATATTCCCTATACTATATTCTACATTCTATATTCTATGTTCTTCTATATTCTATAATTTCCTCTATTCTATATTCTATGTTCTATATTCAATCTATATTTTTACATATACTATATTTTTGTGTATTTTATATTTCATATTCTATATACCATATTCAACATTTTATGTTCTTCTATATTCCATATTCTATATTCTCCTATATTTTATATTTTACATTCTACATTCTGTATTCCATAATCTTCTATATTGTATAATTTATAATCTTTTATATTCTATAACCTATATTCTTCTATGTTCTTCATTTTATATTTTACATTCTATATTCTGTATTCTATATTATACATTTTATATTCTTCTGTATTCTATATTCTAAATTTATATTCTATTTTCTTCTATGTTCTGTATTCTTTATGCTATGTTCTTCTATAATGTATATTCTATATTCTTCTTTATTCCAAATCCCTTATATACTATATTCTGCTATTTTCAAATTTCTTTAATATTCTGTAGTCTATCTTCAGTGTTCTATGTTCCATATTCTATATTTTGAATTCTCTATATTCTATAATCTATATTTTTGTATATTCTACATTCCATGGAAGAATATACACAATAGAAGACTATATAATACAGAATATGGATTATACAAGAACATATAATACAGAATTTAGAACATAGAATGTTGAGTGTAGAATACAGAATATAAAATATAGGATAAAGACTATACAATACAGATTATAGAATATAGAAAATTATGGAATGTAGAATGTAAAATATAGAAGAATACACTATATTTTATTTTCAAAATTCTTTTATATTCTGTATTCTATCTTCAGTGTTCTATGTTCCATACTCTATACTTTAAATTCTCTATATTCTATAATGTATGTTCTTCTATATTCTATATTTTTTACATTCTATATTCCGTACTGTGTATTTTATATTTGATGTTCTATATTCTATATTTTCTACCTACAATATGCTTCTATATTCTATATTGCATATTTCATATTCCATATTCAATATTCTGCATTCTATATTTTAAATTCTTCTATATTCTATGTTCTGTATTCTATATTCTGCATTCTAAATTCTATATTCTTCCATATTCTATATTCTATATTTTTCTATAGACTATATTTTTCTGTATTCTATATTTCATATTCTTCCTTCTATATTCTATATTTTCTATAATCTGTATTCTATATTCTTTTATATTGTATATTCTGTATTTTACATTCTATTTTGACTTCTATTTTCTATATTCTGTGTTTTTATACTTCATTTTATATTCTATATTTTGTATTCTATATTCTTCTATAGTCTATATTTTCTATATACTATATTCCATACTCGGTGTTCTATATTCAATGTTCTTTTTCTATATTCTATATTTTTGTATGTAATTTTCTGTATTCTGTATTCTACATTCTATACACTATGTTCTTCCATAGTCTGTATCATATATTCTTCTATATTGTATATTCTTTATATTCTATATTCCATAATCTTCTATATGCTATAATGTATATTCTATATATTATGTATTTTTTATTCTATATTTTATATTCTAAATTCTGTATTTTTCTATATTCCATTTTCTGTATTCTATATTCAATGTTTCTTTCTATGGTTTATATTTTTATAATTTCCTGTGTTCTATATTCCAAATTGCATATTCTGTATACTACATTCTACATTCTATATTCTCTTACATTCCATCTTCTATATTCTATATTCTGTATTTAATTCTACATTCTATATTAGAGAATCTTCTATATTCTGTAATCTATATTCTTCTATATTCTATGTTCCTTATTCTATATTTTATATTCTGTATTCTGCTTTGTACATACTCTATTCTATATTTATCTCTATTCTATATTTTCCTTTATTCTCTATTCCATACTCTGTATTCTATATTCCATATTCGATGTTCTATATTCTGTAGTTTTTATAGCCTATATTCTTCTGTATTCTACATTCTATAGTCCATATTCTATATTGTACATTCTAAATTCTATATTCTGTATTTTATATTCTACATTCTAAATTCTATATTCTTCTATGTTCTATATTCTTTTATATTCTATGTCTATATTTTTCCATATTCTAGGTTCTATATTCCGTACTCTGTATTCTATATTGTATATTCAAATTTCTATGTTCTATATTCTTTATTTATTTATATACTATATTTTTCTGTATGGTATAGTCTATGCTCCATATTCTATATGCTATATTCTACATTCTGTGTTCTATGTTCTATATTCTGTATTCTATATTCTTCTATATTTTACTTTCTACATTCCACACTTTTCTATATTCTATAGTTTTTATTCCATATTTTATATTCTGTATTCTACATTCTACTTTCTATATTCTAAGTTCTTCTATAATCTATATTCTGTATTGTATACTCTTCTATTGTGTATATTCTTCTATAATATATATTCCCTATTCTTCTGTATTCTATATTCTAATTCTTCTATATTCTGTATTCTTCAATATTCTGTGTTCTGCACTCTACTATATTCTTTTTCTTGCATTTTCTATAACCTTCTATATTCTTCTATTTTCTAAATTTATATTCAATATTCTTCTGTATTTTGTATTCTATATTCTGCAAGGTATATTCTATAATCTATATTCTTGTTTATAGTCTTCTATATTCCATATTCTTAGTATATTCTATATTCTACTATTTTCTATATTCTATCCTCTGTGTTCTGTGTTCCATGTTCAATATTCTTCTATGTACTATATCTTTCTATATACTATATTCCATAATCTAAATTCTGCTATATTCCACATTTTAAATTCTATGTTCTTCTATATTCTATATTTTCCTATATCCTATATTCCATACTCTCTATTCTATATTTGATGTTCCATGTTCTATATTCTATATTTTTCTCTATACTATATTCTTCTGTATTCCATATTGTACATTCTACATTCTATATTCTAAAATCTTCTATAGTCTACTTTCTCTATTCTATATGCTACATTCTATATTCTTCTATATTCTATATTTGTCTATATACTATGTTCTATATTCATTCTATTTTCTATATTTTTACATATACTATATTTTTGTGTATTCTGTATTCCATATTCTTTTACTGTATTCAACATTCTATATTCTCCTATATTCTATATTTTACATTCTACATTCTATATTCCATAATCTTCTATATTGTGTAATTTATAATCTTCTATATTCTATATTCTCCTAAATTCTTCATTCTCTGTTTTGCATTCTATATTCTCATTGTACATTTTTCAGTATTCGATTTCTAAATTTATATTCTATTTTCTTCTATATTCTGTATTCTTTATGCTATATTCTTCTATAATGTATATTCTATAATTTTTTTATTCCAAATCCTCTATAAACTATACTCTTCTATTTTAAAAGTTCTTTTATATTCTGTATTCTATCTTCAGTGTTCTATGTTCCATATTCTATATTTTAAATTCTTTATATTCTATAATCTATGTTCTTCTATATTCTATATTTTTGTACATTCTATATTCCATACTCTGTATTCTCTATTTGATGTTCTAATTTTTTTACATTCTATATTTTTCTACATACAATATTCTTCTATATTCTATATTTCATATTCTATATTGTATATTTTAAATTCTTCCATATTCTATGTTCTGTATTCTACATTCTAAATTCTTTATTCAATGTTCTTCCATATTCTTCTATATTCTATATTTTTCTGTATTCTATATTCTAAGTTCTTCCTTCTATATTCTTCTATGTTCTGTATTCTATATTCTTCTATATTGTATATTCTGTATTCTATATTCCATTATCTTCTATATTCTACAACCTGTATTCTTCTATATTCTGTGTTCTTTATACTTTATTTTATAGTCTATATTTTGCACTTTACATTCTATATTCTATGTTCTATATTCTTCTGTACTCTATATATTCTATGTTCCATACTCTGTGTTCTGTATTCAATGTTCTTTTTCTATATTCTATATTTTTCTATATAATTTTCTGTATTCTATAGTCTACATTTTATACTCTATTCTTCTATAGTCTGTCTCATATATTCTTCTATATTGTATATTCTGTATTTTACATTCTACAGTCTATTTTACAGTCTATATTCCATAGTCTTCTATATTCTATAATGTATATTATCTACATTATGTATTTTTATTCTGTTTTATATTCTGTATTCTACATTTTATATTTTCTCAATTCCATTGTCCGTATTCTATAGTCAATGTTGTTTTCTATATTGTATATATTTTTCAATTTTCTGTATCCTATTTTTTGTTTTATATATTCCATATTGCATATTCTGTATACTATATTCTACATTCTATATTCTCTTATTTTCCATCTTCTATCTTCTATATTTTATTCTACATTCTATATTCCAGAATCTTCTATATTCTATAATCTATATTTTATATTCTATATTCTGTATTCTACTTTGTACATACTCTAGTCTATATTTTTCTATATTCTCTATTCCATATTCGATGTTCTATATCCTATATTCTTCTGTATTCTATATTCCATATTCTACATTCTGCATTCCATATTCTTCTATGTTCTGTATTCTATACTTTTCTACATTCTTATTCTACTTTCTATATTGTGTTGTAATCTCTGTTCTTCTATCTGCTATATTCTATATTGTACATTCTAAATTCTATACTCAATATTCTACAGTCTACATTCTTTTCTTTATTCTAAATTTTTCAATATTCTTTATTCTTCTCTACTCTGTTCCATATTATATGTTCTCCTTTCTAAATTCTATATTCCATTTTCTTCTATATTCTGTGTTCTACATTTTATATTCTAAATTTTTCTGAATTCTATATTCTATATTTTTATTGTGTATTCTACCTTCTAATCACTATATTCTATATTCTTCTGTAATCTAATAATCTCTTATATTCTCTATTCTACCTTCTATATTCTTCTATATTTTGTAATCTGTATGCTTCTACTTTATTCTATATTCTTCAGTAGTGTATATCCTATACCCTATATTCACTATTTGTCAATATTCTATTTTCTTCTATGTTCTATATTCTGTAGTCTGTCATCTATATTCTTTATTCTTCTACATTCTGCATTCTATATGCTGTATCTTCTATATTCTAAATTTATGCTCTGTTTTCCTATATTCTGTATTCTATATTTTTCAGTATTCTATATTCTTCTATAATTATATTCTGCATTCTCGTATTTTCCATATTCCAGATTCTTCTATATACTTTTTTCTTTTATATTCTGTATTGTATTTTCTATGTTCTGTGTTCTTCTATGTACTGTATTCCTCTATAAACTATAGTCCATATTCTACATTCTACATTCTAAATTCTTCTATAGTCTATATTCTGTATTCTATATTCTTTTATATTCTATTTCTATATTTTTCCATATTCTAGGTTCTATAGTCCATACTCTGTATTCTGTATTGTATATTCAAACTTCTGTGTTCTATATTCTTTATTTTTCTATATACTATATTTTTCTGTATGGTATATTCTATGTCCCATATTCTATATTGTACATGTTATATTCTACATTCTGTATTCTTCTATATTCTACATTCTTCTGTATTTTACATTCTACATTATGTAACTTTCTATATTCTATAATCTGTATTCTATAGTCTTTATTCTATATTTTATATTCAGTATTCTACATTCTACTTTGTATATTCTAAATTCTGTATTCTATGTTCTTGTTAATCTATATTCTGTCTTGTATACTCTTCTATTGTGTATATTCTTCTATAATGTATATTCTATATTCTTCTGTATTTTATATTCTAATTCTTCTATGTTCTCTATTCTTCCATATTTTGTATTCTACTCTCTACTATATTCTTTTTCTTGTATTTTCTATAGCCTTCTATATTCTATATTCTCCTATATTCTAAATTTACGTTGATATTTTATATTCTGTAGTCTTCTGTAATGTATATTCTCTAATCTATATTCTTGTTTATATTCTTCTATGTTCCATATTCTTGTATATTCTATATTGTACTATTTTCTATATTCTTTTTTATTCCGTATTCTGCCTTCTGTATTCTATGTTCAATATTGTTCTATATACTATATCCTTCTATAGTCCGTATTCTACATTCTAAATTCTATGTTTTTCTATATTCTGTATTTTCCTATATCCTATATTCCATACTCTCTATTCTATATTTGATGTTCTATGTTCTATATTCTATATTTTTCTGTATACTATATTCTTCTGTATTCTTTATTCCATATTGTGTATTCTACATTCTATATTCTAAAATCTTCTATATTCTACATTCTGTATTCTATATTCTACATTCTATATTTTTCTATATACTATATTGAATCTTCTATTTTCTATATTTTTACATACACTATATTTTTATGTTTTGTATATTCCATATTCTTTCTACTATAGTCAACATTCTGTATTCTTCTATATTCCCTATTCTCCTATATTCTATATTTTACATTCTACATTCGTTATTCCATAATCTTCTATATTTTATAATTTATAATCTTCTATATTCTATAATCTATATTCTCTGAAACTGCTCATTCTACATTTTGCGTTCTCTATTCTGTATTCTACATCCTACATTTTATATTCTTCTGTATTCTATATTTATATTCTATTTTCTTCTATATTCTCTATTCTTTATGCTATATTCTTCTATAATGTCGAACATAGAATACAGAATTTAGAATATAGAAAGTAGAATACAGAATATAAAATACAGAATAAAGACTACAGAATACAGATTATAGAACAGAAAATTATGGAATATAGAATGTAAATTATAGAAGAATACAGATAGAATGTAGCATATAGAATATAGAATATGGAACATAGAATATACCATACAGAAAAATATAGTATATAGATAAATAAAGAATACAGAACATAGAAGTTTGAATATAGAATACAGAGTATGGAATATAGAACCTGGAATATGGAAAAATATAAAAATATAGAACATAGAAGAATATAGAATTAAAAATGTAGAATATAAAATACAGAATATAGAAGAATTTAGAAAGTAGAATATAGAATATGGACTATAGAATATAGAGGAGTATAGTATATAGAAGAACATAGAACATAAAAGATTCAATAGAGAATATAAAAGAAAAAAGAATATAGAAGAATATAGAGTATAGAAGACTGGAATATGGAAAAAAGGAGAATGTAGAATATAATTATAGAAGAATATAGAATATTGAAAAATACAGAATGCAGAATATAGGAAAACATAGAACATAAATTTAGAATATAGAAGATATAGGATATAAAATGCAGAATATAGAAGAATAAAGAATATAAATGACAGACTACAGAATATAAAGATAGAAAGTAGAAGAAAATAGAATACTGACAAATAGGGAATATAGGGTATAGTGTGTACACTACTGAAGAATATAGAATAAAGTAGAAGAATATAGATTACAAAATATAGAATGTAGAATAGAGATATCAGAGAATATTAGATTACAGAAGACTATAGAATATAGAGATTAGAAGGTAGAATATACAATAAAATATAGAATATAGAATTCAGAAAATTTTAAATATAAAATGTAGAATAGAATATAGAAGAAAATGGAATACAGAATGTAGAATGGAGAACACAGAATATGGAATAGAAAATAGAGAAGAATAAAGAATATTGAAAATTTTATAATAGAGAATGTAGACAGTGGAATTTTGAATATAGAATGTATAATACAGAATATAGCAGATAGAGTAGTATAGATTATAAGAGAATATAGAATGTAGAGTAAGAATGTAGGAAAGTATGGAATACAGAACATATAAGAATATAGCATATAGAATGCAGAACATAGAATATAGAATATGGAATACAGAATGTAGAATACAGAAGAACATAGTATATAAAAATATAGAATACAGAACATAGAATAGAACATAGAATATGGAATATAGAATACAGACTATGGACTAGAGAATATAGAAAAATAAAGAATAGAGATAAATATAGAATAGAGTAAGTGCAAAGTAGAATACAAAATGTAGAATATAAAATATAGAATAAAGAACATAGAATATAGAAGAGTATAGATTATAGAAACTAGAAGATTCTGGAATATAGAATGTAGAAATATAGACTATAGAATATAGAAGATGAATATGAGAATATAGAATGTAGAATATAGTATACAGAATATGCAATATGGAATATAGAATACAGAAAATTATAAAAAATACAGAATACAGAAAAAAGTGAATATAGAATACAGACAGTAGAATATAGAAAAAGAATTTAGAATATAGAATGTAGAATACAGAATAGAGAATGAAAAATACATAATATAGAGAATAGAAATTATATAGAAGAGTATGGAATATAGAATTTAGAATGTAAAATACAGAATACAGAAGATAGAATATATTATCCAGACTTTAGAAGAATATAGATTATAGAATGTAGAATATAGAATACAGAAAACTATATAGAAAAATATAGAATATGGAAAAAGAACATGGAATAGAGAAGAGTATGCAACATAAAATATAGAAAATACAGAATATTAATGAGAATAAAGAACATAGAATATAGAATACAATCATTAAAGTATAGAGAACACAGAATATAGAAGAATATAGGTTATAGAATACAGAAGACAATGGAATATAGAGTATTGAATGTAAAATAGGGAATATAAAATTTAGAAGAATATAGAATACGGAATGTAGAAGAATATAGAATGTAGAAGTAATAAATTAGAATATGGAATAAAGATTACAGGAAAATATAGTATACAGAAAAACAGAAAATAGAAGAATATGAAAGAACATACAACAATTTAGGATGTAGAATAAAGAATACAGAATGTGGAAGAACTTAAAATATAGAGTGCAGTTTGTACAATATAAAATAATGGAATATGAAATATGCAATATAGAATATAGAACACTGAAGAGAGAATATAAAAGAACTTTGAAAATAGAACATGGTGTAGAGGGTTTGGAATAAAGAATGTAGAATATACATACAGAAGAATATAGGATAAAGAATACAGAATACAGAAATAGAATATAAACTTAGAATACAAAATACAGAACAATACAAAATGTACAACATATTCTATATACTGTTCTCCTATACTCTATATTTTACGTGGTACAGTCTATTCCATTATTTTCTATATCGTATCATTTATAAAATCCTGGTGTTCTATATATTCTCTTATATTTCTATTTCTATATTCTTCCATAATTCAGCTTCTATGTTCCATTCTCTGTATTATATGTTATATATTCAAAGTTCTATGTTCTACTATTTCCATTTCTCTGCGTGGTATATTCCATGTTCCATATTCTATATCCTCCATTCTGCATTCTTCTATTACACATATATTCTTCTATATTCTACTTCCTACATTCCAGAATTTTCTATATCCTGTAATCTGTAATCCACACTCTTCATTCTGTATTTTTTATTCTGTACTCTACATCGTATTTTCTGTATTTCTCTGCTCTATAATCTATATTCTGCATTGTACAGTCGTATAGTGTAGCCCTCATGGGCCCCGAATAGCGGAGCCCCGCATGGAAAACCAGGCCCGAATAAAGGAGCCCCGTACTCACAAACAAGCCCGAATCGTGGAGCCCCGGAAGCAAGAACTTGCGCGAATACAGGAGCACCAGAGGTAAGGCGAAGCCCGAAAGAAAAGTCCTGCAGGTAACAGTAGGCCCGAGTGGAGCGTCCCGGAGGCAAGAATAGGCCTGAACAGAGAGTCTCACAGGCTCGAAATAGGACCGAACAGAGTCCGCCAGGCAAGAATACACCCAAATAGAGGAGGCCAGGAGGCAACAATTGGCCAGAACACAGTCCCGGAGGCAAGAAAAAGCCCAAATAGAGTTCTGGAGACAAGAATTGGTCCAAACGGAGAGTCCCAGAGGCCAGAATAGGTTTGAACAGAAGTCCCACAGGCGAGAATACACCCAAACCGAGAACCCCATAGGCCAGCATAGGCTCGAATAGAGTCCTGCAGACAAGAATAGAACCAAAAGGAGAGTCCAGAAGGCCAGAATATGCGCGAATGGAGAGTCTAGCAGGCCAGAACAGGCCTGCACAGGGTCCCACAGGCAATCAGAGACCCAAAGTAGGGGAGCTGTGCAGACAAGAAGAGGCCCGCACAGAGTCCCCCCGGCAAAAATAGGTCTGGAGGGAGAATCCACAGGCACTAGGCACGAACAGAGCGCCAAAGGCCAAAATAGGCCGAAGGGAAGTCCTGGAGGCGAGAATATGCCCAAGCTGAGAAACCCGCAGGCCAACATAGGCCCTGAGAGTCCCAGAAGTGAGAATAGGCCCAAACGGAGAGTCCACCAGGCCAGAATAGGCCCGAATATAGGAGCCACGTAGGAAGAATAGGCCCGATTAGAGATCCACTTCAAAGAATAGGCACGAACGGAGAGTGTGGGAGGCGAGAAACGCCTGAACAGAGTGTCTTGCCGGGAGAATAGGCCCGAACGGACAAACCCGCAGACACAAATAGGAACAAATGGAGAGTGCTGCAGAACAGAATAGGCCCGAATAAAGGGGCCCTGTAAGCAAGAATAGGCCGCAATAGAGTCCCAAAGTGAAGAATAGACTCAAATGGAGATCCCTGCCTGCAAGAATACACCCAAATAGAGGAGCCCTGTAGACAAGAATAGGCCTGAATAGAGTCCTGCTGGCAAAAATAGGCCCAAACGCAGAGTCCTGGAGGCAAGATTTGGCGTGAACGGAGAGTCCCACTGGCGCGAATAGGCCTGAAGGGAAGTCCAGAATGATAGCATACACCCAAACTAAGAATCACGGAGGCCAGCATAAGCCCGAACGGAGTTCTGCAGGTAATAGTCCCAAAGGGAGAGACCCGGAGGTAAGAATAGGCCCGAACAGAGATTCTAGGAGGTAAGAGTAGGCCCAGAGGCCCGCAAGCAAGAATAGGTGCGAGTAGAGGAACCGTGAGGCAAGAGGCCAGAACAGAGCCCCCAGGACAAGAACAGGCCCAAATGGAGAATCCAACAGGCAATAAACAGGCCCAGAGTCCGGAACGCCAGAAAGGCCCAAACGGACAGTCCCACAGGCGAGAATAGGACCGAATGGAGATTCCTGGTGGCCAGAATAGGCCCAAATAGAGGAGTCCTGTAGGCAAGAATACACTTCATTAGAGACCCGCTCAAGAACAGACCTGAACGGAGAGTCTCAGAGGCCAAAAATGCCCAGGGGTCTCAGAGGCGAGAATAGCCCTAATGGACATTCCCAGAGCAAGAATAGGGGAGAACAGAGTACTGCAGGCCAGAATAGGCCTGAATAGATGAACCCCATAGGCAAGAATAGGCCCAAGTACGGTCTTCAAACCCAGGAAAGCCCCATGGCAGGTGTGGGTCAAAGTTCTCTGCCCATTCCAGTTGGCAGGGGGAGGTTTTCATCCTACAAAGCAGCAGCAGAGTTATTCATCGCCAGAGGGGTTGCATCTGCCCACAAGCTCCACCTGGCCAGGGTCCATCCCTACTGTATTGCCCATGTCAATCAACAGAAGCTAAGACCTTCCAGAGAGACTACCTGCTATTGTCTGCCCACGGGGAAGTGACGCAGCCAGAAGCCTCCCCCATTTCATCTCCAGGCTGTCTCTCAGGCCCCTCACACTTGTGTCTTAGGGGAAGAATGAAGAAATTTCTCCGAATGAACACATCCAGAGAGGGGCCATAGATACTGAGGAAGGGCACCTTGCCTACTGATACCCTAGCATAAGTGGAAAGGAGGTACCCTGCCTGCTGGCCTATTGGTTCGAACATGTCAACATCAGGGGTTGCCTACTGTGAAGTTGTTCCCTGGGTGCCCTCGACTTTGGGGCCTAAGACACAAGGGTCCATTGTGTGTCCATGGGTAAAATGGAGGGCTCTGGAGGACTTGCCAGTTAGGCTGGACCTCTCCTATTGGCTCAGTGTTTGTGACCCATCCCCATCAGAAGTTCCAACCAGCCTTCCGGTGGCTGTCTCCATGGTGTTTGGGAAAGAAGCCTTAGGCCCCCCCACTCAGCCTTCACCTGGCCTACCTGGCCTCTTTGCCCTCACCTCCCCTGCTGTGTGGATGAAAGAAAGACTGTAGGTCCGTGACCATGTGCCCTCATTTCCTTTGAAGGATTAGGCTCCTTCCTGGGTAGAAGACAGCCAAGGTCAGCCTGAGCCTAGACACCTAGTGACCTGTGACACTGCAGCCAGTGATGTTGATGTCCACGCACAGGCATCTGCAGGTGGCACATTCACAGTGGTTAGAGAAATGTAACGAGAGAACACACACTCCCCAGGGGAGGGGCCAAATGTTATGGAAAATACATGAGGTTGTGGAACTGTAGAGCCAGTCTAGGGCCCAGAGCTCCCTCCTGTATGTGGCAAAGACATATGTATGCCACCATCCATAGACTCTGGACTGGTGGGGCCCTGGACTCCCAGATTTGGGCCTTGTCTTCAGAGAAGTGACACACATGCAGTGTGCCACCAGGGGTTGTGGACCAACCGAGGGCAAAAACTTGAAAATAGGGGCTTCGGTTGACTGTGTCTCTGCTCTCCTTTGGCTGAGTGACAACCTGTGTTCCTAGAAGGCATTCATGAAATTAGGCAAATTCCATGCGTGCAGGCAAAGTGTGTGCTGAGATGACTCGGTGGAGACCAGGGTGGACTCTCCAGACCCAGGGTAGGCATCTGGCAGGTATGTGTCAATGTTCCCTGTCCATGGCACTCAGCCAGATATTTGCAAACAATGTTATCAGGGGAATTCGTCATCTCCGGAGAGTCTGCCACATTTCAGCCTGCTTCACCTGGCCAGGGTCCACCCCTGATGTATCTCCCCAATCAATGACTCTCTAGACCTTCCACCTACACTACCAGATCTTCTCTGCCCATGCACAACCAGTACAGCCAGGTGCCTTCCCCTTTTGCTCTTTCCACTCTAGGCACTCTGCCAGGCACTCCAAGCTGTGAAGTGACTCAGGGGGAGAAGGAAGAGATTTCAGAGAATGAACACATCCAGAGACAGAAAGGCAAGAGTTGCTGAGTGGGGATGCCTTGCAAAGATCTGGGGAGCAACACCAGACAGCAAAATTTAGCATACGCACAAGCAACCACACACAGCCACCCAGTGACTCACAGACATGACATCATTAGCGATTGGTCCCCAGGCTCCTGGCAAACTCAGGAGTACAGCGCCAACGGAGCCATCACGACATCTCTGACAACTCCCTCCTATGTCTTTGCATCTACAGGTGTTGGGGGGTGAAAAGCAGAATGAAAGTATCAAGCGAGTTGGGGCCCTGGGTGGGGTGCTAACATGTGCAAAGAGGGCCAGACAGAAGACTGCAGTGGGTGGGGGAGGTGCAGACACTAATGGCAGAGGCACATGGGGAGCCAGAATTCAACGACTACCCCCGGTCACTGAAGGCCACAGACACCTCTATCCCAACAGGAGCGACCGTTGTGCATTCCATGGCCACATACCCCCAAAGACCCCACCACACATGGGAGCAAGCCTGGTCCAGGAGTACGTCACGAGAGGACAAGTCTTGTCTCTCTTGGCTACACCAACATTGTGAAGGTGTTCTTTCTACCAAGCCAGGAGGCATGCGTGCACTCCCCCTGAACAAGAGTAAACGACTGAAGCAACAGGTGCTTCAGAGAACGCTTCATATATCTATTCATCTAGCCTATGGCCACGTCAGTAAGTGCACATCCTAAGCAACCCGCACCTTTCCTCCTCCAGCACGTTGAGCACCAGGTGTTTGTAGGCAGAGAACTACAAAACATTATATGTGTTTCCACGGCGGACCCACATCTTCCGTCCTGGAACGTGGTGATTGGAAAACTACAGAGGCACACTCATATTCCCACTATATGATGCCAGCTGGTTGACTGGCAAGCCCCTCCAACAGCTCAAAGGGCGTGTCTAGTGATAACAATAGGCGGAGAGTGCTCCTCGTCATCCACACTGCGCCAGCAGACTGCTCCCGCAAATTAGAGGAGCCCTGCGTACGAACCACTAACACATTGTGTAAGGCGTTTGGCAACGGCTTGCAAAGCCCGTAAAACACTGTCAAAGACATATAAAAGAACGCTTTACTAAGGAGAGAGCCTCCCCCTCCATCGACCACCACCTCGTACCATGCAAAACACTCAATGTCCAGAAGAATGTAGAGGTCTGTGCCATACCGCTTCCAGAAAATAAACTCAACACAGCTCTCTTTCACAGCTAGGAAGAGAAACTCCTGTTTCATTGCTCATCAGGTTTTGTTAAAAAAAAAACGCAAGCCCGTCTCCACCCACCACTTTTGCAAGCAAGGACAAATCACTGCAACAGTATCGGCTCCAAAAGTCATTTTTTTTCTCCTCAGAGACGAGAAAACACACCGTCTCACGGGCACGGGGCATTCGTACTCTGGGTAAACAACGAAAGTGCCTCGTCGTCCGCAGATTAAACCCGGACTGGGACAGCTCGCTACAGTGATGAAATCAAAAAACGCACAGCAAAAAACACACAAAACGAGCATGGCTAGTAGTGGGCTAGAAGGTTTTTGTAGGGATTACGTTCTTCCCCGCTCTCCAATCACATGCTGTAGGAAAGCGGCCGAAAAAGCTCCAGTGAGTGAACACCTGACATGAAAGGAACAAAAAAAAAAAAAATGCAAGATGGTATGAATATTGTGGAAACCACACATTGCTTTCAGAAGGGAGCATGCCATTTAGACGACTCACACCGTGGTCACAACACCGCGGTCGGTCACGGGAACCCAGGGAAGATGGAAGCATCGTATAACTAAAAGCACAAAAGATGGCACAAATGCACCAGGTACGCCTTCAAACAGGCAGCACATCAACGTGGGAAATCGGTGGCCCGTGGACTCAAAACCCAGAATCATGTGTTATTTGACAACAGTCACCCTACAAGCAGAGCATAACGGTAGCTATCTCGTGAACCAAACCGCGTATTTACAGTATAAGAAACAAAGCGACTCACGGCAAGACACGCACCCGCGTCACACCGTTCTAAAGGAACTGCTCCTCATACATCGCGGGGTAACACGACCCCATCTCTCGCAGCCCCGGAGATCCAAGGGTACTCTGGTCGATGCACGAGACAGTGTGATGGAGCCGGCCGGGACCGTGCAACCGCTAGAGTGATTGCTTGTGCGCGCCACGGGAAGACTGCACCAACAGTGAACGCTTGAAATAACCCCCCAGCAAAAAACTTTAGAAAAAATTCCAGAAAGTGGGACCGTTCCAAAAGTACGAGCCACGCACGAACACACGTGCTTTAGGACCAGATGGAGAACAGCACCCTTAAAGGCCACCAATGGGCAGACAGGGTTGCCCCGGGGACCCACGAAGCAGGACTTGCAAAAATATTCTCGGGAGGTTTAACTCTTCTGACGATCCGGGACCCGCGCGAGCGAGCACGTGGTGTTTATATAGGGCACAGCATATTTACACCACATAGACCGGCGACGAGACGGTCATGCGGAAAAAAACACGTGAAAGTTCTTAGCATGCTTTTTTCCACTCGTTTTCCTGAACCATCTCGTTCCTGTAACGTTCAGTATGCGGAAACATGGGGAGGTGGATGAGCCGGCGTGGACTGGTTGACCCGGTCGAGCAGCTGAAAACGTCTCATCCATAAAGCAGTGACTAATGCGGCAGAGACCACCCCACACCGTTTAACCTGCAGGCCCAATCCCGGGACATGGGTCTGGTGACGACGCCCCACCGAGACCGGGAAGATCGTGCCGACGCCGGGGGCGTCCTGGAACGTCGCCTCGTCCAGCGCAGCCACATCGCATCCCACGTCGTCGGCGCCGGAGCTCCGGAGGAAAACGATATAAAAGCTGCCGCCAGGTGGCAGCCGACACCCGGCGCAGGCGACAGAGGGACGAATCCGGATCAGCGGCCGGCGAGGGCGCACCGCCGGGCGCCTGGCCGCCCGGCCGCCCGGCCGCCCACCAACTAACACCACCAGCACCACCGCCGAACATGTTTTTTTTCCCACTTAATTTTATATTCCACGCGGATTTTCTTTGTATGTTGTGCTTTCTTCGTATTTTTTGTTGATTTTGTTTCTGGTGCGTTTCTTTTTCCCTTGCATTTTATGTCGATGAGAATAGTTTGTCTGCTTCGTGGTTACGTTATTATTTACCCGTCTTTCTAAATTTAAAAACTACTTTTTTGTATCGCCATGTTTTTCTCTCCGTATGGAAGGTGTATGAATACATTTTTTAGTTCCCGTTTATTATTCTAACGTTGTCTTGTTTTATACAAAAACATCGCTGTTACTCTGTTATGTGCTTTTGTTTTAAACTTACATTGTTTTTTTGAATTTTCCTCTCTGGGTTGACTTCTGGTTGTTCTGCCCAGTGTTCTAGTCTTGAGTTGATACGTGATGTTATTGATTTTCTAGCCAAAGAACTCCCTATAGTATTTTTTGTAGTTTCGGTTTAGTTTTTACAAATTCCTTGAACTTCTGTTTATCTGGGAATGTCTTAATTTCACCTTCATATTAAGAGACAGTTTTACTGGATATATGATTCTTGGCAGACAATTTTTTCCTTCAATTTTTTAAATATGTCATCCCATTGTTTTCTTGCCTGCGTGGTTTCTGCCAAGTAGTCCGAGCTTATTCTCATTGGCTCTCCCTTGTAGTTGACTTTTTTTTTATCCCTTGCTGCTCTTATAATTGTTTCTTTATCTTTGGCTTTGGCAAGCTTGATTATAATACATCCTGGTCACTCTCTTTTAAAATCTACCTTATGTGGAGTTTGATGAGCATGTTGGATAGATATCTTCTCATATTTCACAATATTAGGGAAGTATTCTGTCAAACCTTCAATAATTTTCTCTGTATTTTCTGTTATCCCTCCCTGTCTGCTACTCCAATCACTCGTAGGTTATTTCTCTTGATAGAGTCCCACATGATTCTTAAGGTTTCTTGATTTCTTTTAATTCTCTTATCTGATTTTTCTCCAAATATATTAGTGATAAGTGATTTATCTTCCAGTTCACAAATTCTAGCTTCTACTTGCTCAATTTTGCTCCTCTGACTTTCTATTGAGTTGTCTAATTCTTTAAATTTATTGTTACTCTTCTGAATTTCTGATTGCTGCCTGTCTATGGATTTTTCCAGCTTATTAAACTTTTCATTATGTTCCTGAATAATCTTTCTAATTTCTTCAATTGCTTTATCTGTGTGTTCCTTGGCTTGTTCTGCATATTGATTACTTCCTGATGACTTGAAGGGTCCTGTATATTAAATTTTGTATTGTGCCTCTGGTAATTCCAGGAATACATTTTCATCTAGAAGATCCCTGGATACTTTGTTTTGAGAGTCTGTTGAGGTGATCATGGTCTGTTTCTTTATGTGACTTGATATTGACTGTTGTCTCCAAGCCATCTATAAGTTATTGTATTAGTTTATGCTTGCTTACTGCGTCATAGCTGTTTGCTTTGTTTTGTTTTGGTATACCCCTATGGGTTGCTTGAGTGAGCTAGCTTTATTATTTTCACCTTTGAAGCTCTGGGGTCCTGTCCCCAGCTGGCTAGAGCCGTGATCAGGTATATCAGTCTAGGAGTCCAGTCAGTTTTCTTGTATGAATTCAGCTCAGGTTTCCAGGTAGCTGATATCAAGTGTGTGGTACAGGCTCTGTCCTACAGTCTTACAGGGGCAGGGGTGATCCGTGTATATACCGGTATCTGATTGCAGCAGGGGGTCGTGCTCTGAACAAGGCAGGGGGCTGAGAACCGACCCCCGATTTACTCTGAGGAAAACGTGTCTGTATTAACTAGAGCATCCTGGGGGGTGGGTTCTGCAGATGAACCATGGGCACCCAAAGTTTTTGGTTGTAAGGACTGGGAGATACCAGCTATCTCTGGACCCCTGTCGTGGGTGGCTGGGTGATCTGAGTGGAATTACCAGTCCTTAGGTACCAGTTTTTAGGTACCTGATGTGGGTAGGTGAGGACACCTTGTTTAATACAGAAAGCAATGCCAAATGTCAAACACCCACCTTTCCACTGCACAGCTGAAATGGCTGCAGTTTGCCAACAAGGGCCTATTCTCCTGAAATAGGCCCACACAGGTCCATGCAGAAGGGAAAGGTGCTCAAGGACCATGGACGGTTGATGCCTGGACAGCAGCCTCTTCTGTCCTGAGCTCCCCTGGTTAACGGACTAGCAAATTATCTTTTCCCCCATTACACATTTTTTCTTTCCCCAAGGCCAGAAGGATGGCTCTAGGTGCTCAACAGGGCAATATCAGGCCCAGAGATTCAACCATTGAAGCCGGCTTGGGGGTGGAGGGGTGCGGTAAAATATACGCTAGTACTTAGCTTTTGCTGAGAGTTCCGTTCTCCTCAGGTTCTGGAGGTGTGAGTAGGCTGTGTGACTGGCTGCTTCTCCCTGACGAAACAGCAGTGAAATTATAGTACCAGCCCGCTGCAGCAGCCGTTCTGGGAATGGTGCCTGAGGGCTTCCCGCGATGCAGGTCCGGTAAACCCTCTCTGCTTCTGAAAGGTCTCTTCCTCCTCCTGCCCCTCAGTGCGTTGTCTAAGCTTGCCTTTGATGATGAGGACTTCCAGCTTGTCACAAATATACTCGTTCACTTGTTTTTTCAGGTCTTTGTTGTAAAGAGGGCTAGGCGGAAGCGTCAGTCTATTCCACCATCTTGGCTCCATCTCCCAAAGTTCCAATCCAAGGGGATCCACCCAGCCGGGCCATTTCACCCCTCAGCCAGGAAGATCCTGTCTACCCCGCTGGAGCCCTGGAGCACCATGCCGGCCAGCCGGTGTGTCCGGATAGAGATCCCCTCTCGTTGGGAGGCAGGCAGGCGAGCAGGTGGGTGGGCGGGCAAACCACTCGGGGGGGCCCTGGGAGGGAGGACCCAGGGAGACAGGCCGGACTCAGGGAAATTGAGCGGAGGCCCTGGGCTGCCGTGGCCTGTGCGCGTTCGCTGGGATCGCTTCCCATCTCGTTGGCGCCGCAGAGCTCCAGAGGGGAACGATATAGAAGCGGCCGCAAGGTGACGGCCAACAACTGGAGCGAAGGGCGGCGGGGCGGAACCAGGTCCACCTGGGCACCTGCCAGGGCTTGGGGGTGGGGGAGGGGACAGACTCGCCTAGGCCTCCGGGGAAACCTCTCAGGAGCGTCATGGGGCGCGCGCCACTGAAAGGGCCAAACGGGTAGGCGCCCAAGGGGATGAGCGTCCACCGGGGGCGGGAGGGAGAGCACGTCCCAAGTGTGGGATGGGCAGGTGTTCTCCGATCCGTATCCTTTGGACGGACGCGACAAACGAAACGAGATGAGATTTTCCTCCTCGTTCTTTGAGTTCCCGCGTGGCACAGCAGGCAGACTGGGAAACGTTTTTCCCCGTCGTCCCTGTTGCCGAGCCAACGGTAGGCGTGAAGCAGGTTGAACGGGCAAATTGCGTTCCGAGGGAGGGGGGGAGCCATGCGTTTGCCGGCATCCTCGTCACAAGAGAAAACCACGGCCACCACTGAGAGCGTTCTTCCTCACTGCTTTTCATCCTTCCGCGACGCCGGCGGACAAATGGGGGGGCAGCCGGGAACTCCTTCCCAAAGCTGGTACGGATGGGCTCTGGGCCCCCCGGTCCGACTGCGGAAAACATCTCACCGAGGGAGGCCCGACTTAGGTCTAGCAGAGGCTCGGCGGCCCGGCCGCGAACGCCCAACCAGAGGCTCTCAGGAGGCTCCGCCTGAGTGAGTGGTCTCCAGGCTCGCGGGCGGACTCGGGAAGGTGGCGTCTCCGGGGCGGGGGGAAAGGGAGCGGGGTGAGTCGGCGTCGCGAGCATGAGAGCGCGGGCGGACAGGAGGGCGTGCTGAGTCGTGGGGGGTGGAGGGCCGGAGGGGGGTTGGGGGTAGGGGACCGAGAGTGGGGCGGTGGGGGAGTAGGAGGGTGGGGCGGTGGGGAACCATGCGCGTTGGGGCCGGGGCCTGGGGTGCTGAGGGGGGCGGGGATTTGGCAAACGTTCCGGGTGCCCTGGTGCGTGCGTGTGTGTGCACGCGTGTGTGCGTGTGTCTGAGCGCGCATCTGTGTGTGTGCGTGTCCCTGTGTGTGCACGCGTCTGTGTGTGTGCGTGGCTCTGCGTGTGTGCATGTGTGCACGCAGGTCTGTGTGCGTCCCCATGTGCGTGTCTGTGTGTGCGCTCATCTGTGCGTGTGCATGTGCGTGCGCATCTGTGCTTGTGTGTGCCTGTGTGTGAGCATCTGCGTGTGTGTGCGTGACTGTGTGTGTGCGTGTGTGCGTGCGTGCCCGTGTGTGTGCCTGTGTGCATCTGTGTGGGTGTGAGTGTGCGTCTGGGTGGGTGTGAGTGCGTGTCTGTGCGTGTGCGCCTGCGTGTGTGTGCATGTGCATGTCTGTGTGTACGTGTCTGAGCACATCTGCGTATCTGTGTGCACGTCTGTGTGCACATATGTGGGCAAGTCCGTGTGTGTGTCTGTGTGTGCACGCCTGTGGATGTGAGTCCGTGTCTGTGTGTGTGCATCTGTGTGTGCGTGTGTGCGTGTCTCTGCGTGTGAGTGCATCTCTGTGCACGTGCGTGCCCTGTGTGCGTGCGTCTGCGCACGTCTGCGCGTGTCTGTGTGTGCTCCTGTACCTGTGTATGCGTGCTCACACGTCCGTGTGTGCATCTTTGTGTGCGTGCGTGTCTGAGTGGATATGAGTGCGCGTCTGCGTGTGCGTGCGTGCGTGTGTGTGCGTGTCTGTGCATGAGTGTATGTCTGAGCATATGCGTCTGTGCGTGCATCTGTGCACGTCTGCGCGTGTCTGTGCCTGCTTGCGTGCGTGTATCTGCACGCTCGCTCAGGCGGACGGCAAGCCCGCGTCGTCACCCTCGGTCCATCGAACGGGAGCCCCCTTGGCCGGATGGAGAAGCTTGTCTCCGCGCCCACGGGGAGAATCGCAACAGAAACCATAAGGCTGCACCCCAGTGGCGCTAGCGCCGCCTGCCGACAAGGGCCGCTGTTGCCGATCCCCCTGCCCGACCCCCACCCCCCAACTCAGCCCGAGGTGAAGGCCGGGGCCATATTCAGCTTGGGGGGGTTGTAAGGCCAAGGGTAGTGTCGCCGTTCCCACGTTGCACGCGTTACCATGCCACGAACGCCTCCTGGGAAGCGGGAGGAACAAGGTGTGTGAAGTTCGTGCCGTGCTCGGACCCGACCGACCGTCGTCGTGGAAAGCTCACGGCGGACTGGACATCTGACGGGTCACTCCCTGTCCGAGGGACCTCCTGAGATATGTAGGAGGGGAAGGGTACAGTAGGCTGGTTTGGGTGGAAGACATCCCATCCCCGGGAGGCTTCAATCGACGGGAAGACGGGGCCGGGAAGGCACCGGTTTCAAATTGGACGATGGCTGAACTTAGGTGACGGGTACGTGGACTCTTCCGTCTTCGCCCGTGTTCGCGACTCTCTACAGGGGGATCTTTCCGGAAAGCGGGTGATGGGTGCGCATGCCGTCGTCCCGTGAAGATGCGCTACTATGAAGGGGCTCTAAACGCAGGCCGTCCTTGGGGGCGGTTTATTTTTTCTCAGTCGGGGGAAACCTCCCACATGGAGAGAAACACCCGAGTTTGAACGGTGCTCACGTGGGGAGTAGGGCATGGCAGTGAAGACTCACGTTCGTCATCATTCTCATTTCTGTTTAGATAACTCTCTGCACTGCTGCCCTCGCTTGCCATCGAGCCGGTCGGGACTCGGAGCGACCCTAGGGGAGAGAGTCGATCCACCCCACGGGCTTCCAGAGGAGCAGCCGGTGGATCTGAACCGCCGACGTTTCAGTTGGCAGCTGAGCTCCGAGCCGCCACGCCGCAGGGCTCCGTCTTTGCACTCGGTCTCCAGTACTCGGTGAGTTGGTTTCGCCTGAGGAGCTGAACGGCTCTCGGAGAGGAAAACCCGGTTTCAGAAAAGGAAGGAAAGAGAGAGAGAGGTAGATGGAAAGGAAGACGGAGAGGGAGAGGGAGGGAGAGTGTGAGGAAGAGGAGTACCTCGATGTTGAGCCACCCCAGTGACAGCGTTAGGTAGAAAAGAGTGGTAGGCGCGTACGTGCGCACGAACATGGCTGCAGATACGGACACGCAGGCACGTACACGCGCCTGTGCGGAGACGGTGCGTCCACATGTGCGTACTCGTACGCATGTGCCTGCCCGTGCGTACTCGCGCAGGAACACGTGCGTAGGTGAGTATGCGCATACAGGTGCACCTGCGCCGGTACACGCCCCCCTGGGCGGGTCCGTGCGCACGCACCCGGTGTTAGGTAGCTGCCTCGAGGGCTGCGGTTTCTACTCCACTGACTCCTTTCAGTTGAGACAGGACGTCTCCGAGTGTGTGCGCCACCCAAAGGCGGTCCTCGAGGGACGATGGCACCCTCGGTCGTTCGAACCCCTGCGCCCTTGGACGGATGGGGAAACTCTCTTCGATGTCACGGAGGCGGTCCCGACTGAAACCGGAGGGGCACATGCTGGCGGTGCTAGCCCCGCCGCCGTCGAGGACCACTGGCGCCACCCCCCTCCACCGCCCACCCTCACCCCCAACCCCACCCAGCCTGCGCCCTTTCCGTCGGCCCCATGCTGGTGATATCCAGATCCAGCCCAATGTGGCCGCCAGGTGGCACCCACCAGGCGGGGAAGAGGTTTGGAGATGGTGGAGGTGGTGGGGGCGGTGGGGGGCTGTGGGGGGTGGGGAGCGGAGGAGGAGGAGGAGGACGGACGGAAGGACGGAAATGCTCCCGCGCGCATGGGCTTGCATACACGCCCCGCAGAGTGTCCTCTGGAGACATGGATGCACGCCTGGAGCACGCGGAAACACGGAGACACACGCACACAGCAGATGCACGAATGGAACGCTCAGGAGATGCAGAGGTAGACGCGGGCAGGCGGAACACGTGGGAATGCAGACACACGTCACCCCCGCGCACACGATACACGGAGCATGCAGGCACGGTCCGCATGTGCACGCGCTGCACGGGATGCTCGGGGATGCGGACACGGATGTGGCCCTGTACACGTGGCACCCACAAGCAGGCGTCACGCGGGCTCAGAGACACAGCCGGCGACACATGCGGACAGACTGAGCACCCAAAACACGGGCGGACGAAGCGAATGTACGAGCACCTCCCGCACCGTGCACAAGCGTGACGTCCCTAAGCCGCCGTGCCACACTCGCACGCTCAGACGGACGTGGACGCACAGTGCGCCCGCGCCACCCACGGGCACGGCAGGCACTCCGTGCGGTGCCGACGCGACGCACCACGGCACCCCGCGGTGCACAGGGGGATGCCCACGCGGAAGACACTGCACGGGCAAACGCCCGCGGCCCCCCGAACACGCCTTGTTTTGCATTTTTGCTTTTTTGTCTTGCCTTCTGTTTTTGCCTTTTTCCTTGTTTTTTGTCTTTTTCCCTTTCCCTTTTGCCTTTTGTGTTACCTTTTTGCCTTGACTTTTTCTCTTTTAACATTGCCTTTTTCATTGTCTTTTTGTCTTTATGACTTGATTTTTTGCCTTTTTACCATATTTCCTTGCCTTTTTGCCTTTTTCTCTTGTCTTTTTGCCTTTTCCCTTTTTGCTTTGCATTTTACCTCTCGCCTTGCCTTTTGACTTTTTGCATCTTTGCCTTTTTTCCATCTGCCTTATCTTTTTGCTTTTTTGTTTTTTTGCCTTACCTTTTTGCCTTGCCTTTTTTCCCTTTTTGCATTCCGTTTTAGCTTTTTGCCTTCTCTTTTTGACATTTTTCCTCTTTGCCTTTTTTCCTTTTTGTCTTATCTTTTTGTGTTTTTCCTTTCCTTTATTCCTTTTTGCCTTGCCTTTTGCTTTTTTTCTTTTTGCCTTGCCTTTTTTCCTATTTGCTTTTTTGCCTTTTTGCTTTGCCTTTTTCCTTTTTGCCTTGCCTTGCCTTTTTGCCTTGCCTTTTTGCATTTTTTCCTGCCTTTATTCCTTATTGCCTTGCCTTTTGGTCTTTTTTTTACCTTGCTTTTTTCCCTTTTTGCCTTTTCCCTTGTCTTTTATCCTTTTTCCTGGTCTTTTTGCCCTTTTCCCTTGTCTCTTTGCCTTTTTCCCTTTTTTCCTTTCCTTTTTGCCTTTTGTCTTGCCTTTTTGCTTTGACTTTTTCCCTTTTTACCTTGCCTTTTTGTCTTTATGATTTACCTGTTTGCCTTTTTACTGGTTTGCCTTCCCTTTTTGCCTTTTTACCATGTTGCCTTGCCTCTTTGCCTCTTTGTCTTGCCTTTTTGCCTTACCTTTATTCTTTTTTCCCTTTCTGCTTTTTTGCTTAGACTTTTTGCTTTTTTGCCTTTTTATCTTGCCTCGCCTTGCCTTTTTGTTGTGCCTTTTTGCCTTTTTCCCTTGTCTTTTTGCTGTTTGCCTTTTTTTGTTGCCTTTTTTCCATTTTAAATTTTGCCTTATCTCTTTTCCTTTTAGCATTTTTCATTGCCTTTTTGCATTTTGCTTTGTCTTTTAGCCTTTATTCCTTTCCTTGCATTGTCTTTTTCCCTTTTTCCTTTATCCTTGCCTTGCCTCACTTTGCATTTTTGCCTTTTTGTCTTGTCTTGTGTTTTTGCCTTTTTGTCTTGACTTGCCTTTTGCCTTTTTTCCTTGTCTTTTTGCCTTTTTCCCTTGTCTTTTTTGCCTTTTGCCTTGCTTTTTTCTTTGACTTTTTCCCTTTATACCATACCTTTTTCATTGCCTTTTGCTTTTATGATTTACCTTTTTGCCTTTTTACTGGTTTGCCTTCCTTTTTTGCTTTTTTACCTTAGTGCCTTGCCTTTTTGCCCTTTTGCCTTGCCTTTTTGCCTTTTTCCTTGCCTTTATTTCTTTTTGCCTTGCCTTTTTGCCTTTTTTCTTTTTCCTTGCCTTTTTTGCTTTTTCCTCTGCCTTTCACTTTTTTGCCTTTCTACCTTGCCTTGCCTTGCCTTTTTGCCTTTCCTTTTTCCCTTTTTCCCTTGTCTTTTTGGCTTTTTGCCTTCTTTCCTCGCCTTTTTCCATTTGAACTTTTGCCTTATTTCTTTTCTTTTTACACTTTCCATTGCCTTTTTGCTTTGTCTTTTAGTCTTTATTCTTTCCTTGCTTTGCATTTTTGCCTTTTTGTCTTGCCTTGTGGTTTTGGCTTTTTGTCTTGACGTGCCTTTTGACTTTTTGCTCTTTTGCCTTTTCTCCTTGTCTTTTTGCCTTTTTCCTTGCCTTTTTGCTTTTTGTCTTGCCTATTTGCCTTAACTTTTTCCCTTTTTACCTTGCCTTTTTCATAGCCTTTTTACCTTTATGATTTGTCTTTTTAACCGTTTGCCTTCCCTATTTGCCTTTTTACCATATTGCCTTCCTTTTTTCCTCTTTTGCCTTGTCTTTATCCCTTGTATTTTTAGATATTTGTCTTTTGTCCATTTTAACTTTTGCATTATCTCTTTTCCTTTTTGCATTGCCTTTTGACTTTTTGCTTTGCCTTCTAGCCTTTATTCCTTTCCTTTCATTGCCTTTTTGCCTTTTTACCTTTTTGTCTTTTTCCTTTCCTTGCCTTGCTTTGCGTTTTTGTCTTTTTGTCTTGGCTTGTGTTTTTGCCTTGACTTGCCTTTTGACTTCTTGACTTTTTGCTTTCTATTTTTACCTTTTTCCCTTGTCTTTTTGCCTTTTTCCCTTTGTGCCTTTTGGCCTTGACTTTTTCCCTTGTAACCTTGCCTTTTTGCCTTTATGACTTACCTTTTTGTCTTTTTACCAGTTTGCCTTCCCTTTTTGCCTTTTAACTGTATTGCCTTTCCTTTTTGCCTTTTCTCTTTTTGCCTTGCATTTTACCTTTTTGCCTTGGATTTTGACATTTTGCCTCTTAGCCTTTTTTCCACTTGCCTTATCTTTATGCCTTTTTGTCCTTTTGCCTTGCCTTTTTGCCTTTTTTCCTTGTCTTTTTGCCTTTTTAACCTATTGCCTTGCCTTTTTGCCTTTTCCCTTTTTACCTTGCATTTTAACTTTTTTCCTTGACTTTGAACTTTTTGCCTCATTGCCTTTTTTCCATTTGCCTTATCTTTTTGCCTTTTTGTCCTTTTGCCTTGCGTTTTTGCCTTGCGTTTTTGCCTGTTTGCCTTCCCTTTTCCCTTTTTTGCCCTCTGTTTTAGCTTTTTGCCTTGTCTTTTTGACTTTTCCCTCTTTGCCTTTTTCTTTGCCTTTTTGCCTTTTTTCCTGCCTTTATTCCTTTTTGCCTTTTTTCTTTTTGACTTGCCTTTTTCCTTTCTGCTTCTTTGCTTTTCCTTTTCTTTATGCCTTTTTCCCTTGTCTTTTTGCTTTTTGCCTTTTTCCTTGCCTTTTTTCCATTTTGGCTTTTCCCTTATGTCTTTTCCTTTTTGCATTTCTGCATTGAGTTTTTCCCTTTTTGCTTTGCCTTTTAGCCTTTATTCCTTTCTTTGCATTGTCTTTTTGCCTTTTTCCTTGCTTTGCCTTGTATTTTTGCCTTTTTGTCCTGTCTTGTGTTTTTGCCTTTTTGTCTTGACTTGCCTTTTGCCTTTTTTCCTTGTCTTTTTGCTTTTTTCCCTTGTCTTTTTTCTTTTCTTTTTTGCCTTTAATCTTGACTCTTTCCCTTTTTACCTTGCCTTCTCCATTGCCTTTTGGCCTTTAGTATTTGTCTTTTTGCTAGTTTGCCATCCCCTTTTGCCTTTTTACTGTATTGCCTTGCCTTTTTGCCTTTTTGTCATGCCTTTTTGTCTTTTTCCCTTGCCTTTTGACTTTTTGCCTCTTCACCTGTTTACTTTTTTCTTTCTGCCTTATCTTTTTGCCGTTTTGTCTTTTGCCTTGCCTTTTTGCCTTTTTCCCTTCCCTTTTTCCTTTTTACCTTTCCTTTTTTGTCTTTTTGCCTTTGTGCATTTCCTTTTTCCCTTTTCTCTTTGGATTTTTGCCTTCTTTCCTTACCTTTTTTTCCTTTAACCTTTTGCCTTATCTCTTTTCCTTTTTGCATTTTTGCATTGCCTTTTTGTTTTTGCTTTGCCTTGTAGCCTTTATTCCTTTCCTTTCATTGTCTTTTTACTTTTTTATCTGTTTGCCTTTTTCCTTGCCTTGCTTTGTGGTTTTGCCTTTTTGTCTTGCCTTACTTTTTTGCCTTTCTGTCTTCACTTGCCTTTTGACTTTTTATCTTGATTTTTTGCCTTTTTCTCTTGTCTTTTTCCCTTTTCCCTTTTTGCCTTTGTGGTGCCTTTTTACCTTGCTTTTTTCCTTATTTGCCTTCCCTTTTCCCTTTTGTTTTAGCTGTTTGCCTTCTCTTTTTGACTTTTTCCCTCTTTTCCTTTTTGCCTTTTTGCCCTTTTGCCTTGCCTTTTTGCCTTTTTTCCTGGGTTTTATTCCTTTTTGCCTTGCCTTTTTTACTTTTTACCTTTTTGCTTTGCGTTTTTCTTTTTTGCTTTTTTGTCTTTTTTCTTGCCTTTTTTCCTTTCTGCAATTTTACATTGCCTTTTTGCTTTGCCTTTTAGCTTTTTGCCTTTCCTTGCATTGCTTTTTGCCTTTTTACCTTTCTGCCTTTTTCCTTGCCTTGCCTTCTGTTTTTGCCTTTTTGCTTTGCCTTGCATTTTTTCCTTTTTGCCTTGACTTGCCTTTGACTTATTGCCTATTTGCCTTTTTCCGTTTTTGCGTTTCCTCTTTGCCTTTAGGCCTTTTTGCCTTTAATTTTGCATTTTTGCCTTGCCTTGCCAAGCCTTTTTGCCCTTTCGACTTTTTGCCCTGCCATCCCTTTTTGCCTTGCTTTACCTTGCCTTTTTGCCATTTTTGCTTTCCTTTCCTTGCCTTTTTACCTTTTTGCCTAACCTTCTCTTGCCTTTTTGCCTTTACCTTTTTACCTTCTCTTGCCAGGCCTTTTTACCTTTTTCCCTTTTTTCTTGCCTTGCGTTTCATTTTTCCCTTGCCTTTTTGCCTCTTTTTCTTGGCTTTTTGCCTTTTTAAATTGACTTGCCTTTTTCCCTTTTGCCTTGCCTTTGCACATTTTTCGTTTTTGCCTTGCCTTTTTGCTTTTCCTTGCTTTGCCTTTTGTCCTTTTTGCCTTCATGTCTTGCCTTTTTGCCTGTTTACCTTATATCCTTTTTACCTTACTGCCTTGCCTTTTTGCCTTCATGTCTTGACTTTTTGACCTTTTGCCATTGAAAGAAACAGAAACCGAATGAAGGTTTTCTCATTCTGACTGCTTTCTTGAGAGGACTGGATGAAGTCAGAGAGCTCTTTCACTGAGAAACATGCAGGGTGATGTTGCCCCTGTGCTCTCTTGGAAAAGAGTGTGTAGTTACACACTTTTAACTGTGGAAAAGCACTTGGGTTTGTTAGGATTTCACCATGCACTTTGTTTTCCCTGTGCAAATACTTCCTTTCAAAATCTCTTAACCCTAACACTGCATACTTTTTCTGCTTCAAGAACAGGGCTACCGCCATTGACTTTCCTGAGGAAAGCTTATGTTTGCAATGGTCAGACTTACTGCGCTCATTGCAGAAAAGAGAAAAGAATAGACATTCTCAAATAATACCTGCTTTTCTCAGAGGAGTGGATGAAGTCAGGAAGTTCTTTCTTTCACTGAGAAACATGCAGACTGATGTTGCCTCTGTGCTCTCTTACTTGGAAAAGAGTGTATAGATTAAAAACTGTAGAAAGGTACTTGGGCTTGTTAGGATTTCACCAAGCACTTTGTCTTTCCTGGGCAGCCACCTGCTTTCACAATCTCTTAACGCTAACTCTACGTACTCGTTCCACTTCCAGAAGAGAGGTACCGCAATATAGGTTCCTGAGGAAACCTTCCATTTGCAAAGGGCAGATCTGCCAAGCTCATTGCAGGAAAGTGAAACCAAATGATGGTTTTCTCATTCTAACTGCTCTCCTCAGAGGAATGGAAGAACTCAGAGTGTTCTCTCTTTCACTGAGACTCATGGAGGTTGATGTTGCTTCTGTGCTCTCTTAATTGGAAAACAGTGTATAGTTACACACTTTGAACTGTGGAAAGGCACCAGGGTTTGTTAGAATTTCACCATGCACTTTGTTTTCCTTGGTCAACAACTTGCTTTCACAACTCTTAATGAAAACACTACATACTTTTTCTGCTTCAACAACAGGACTACCACAATGGATTTTTCTTGAGGGAAGTTTCTTTTGCAAGGGTCAGATTTTCTGAGCTCATTGCTGGAAAGAGAAAATAACAGACAGTCTCTCATAATACCTGCTTTTCTCAGAGGAGTGGATGAAGTCAGCGAGTTCTTTCTTTCACTGAGTAACATGCAGACTGATTTTGCCTCCTCGCCCACTTACTTGCTAAAGAGTGTAGATTTATACACTTTGAACTGTGGAAAGGCACTTGAGCTTGTTAGGATTTCACCATGCACTTATTTTTTCTGGGCTAAAAAGTGCTTTAACAATCTCTTAACGCTAACTCTACATGCTCGTTCCACTTCCAGAAGAGGGCTACCGCAATGGAGTTTTCCTGAGGAAACATTTCATTTCCAAAGGGCAGATCTGCCGAGCTCCTTGCAATGCAATAAGGCAAAAATGCAAGACATGTCACGGTAAAAAGGCAAAAAAGCAAAAAGGCAATACAAAAATGCAAAAAAGCAGAAAGACCAAAAGCGAAGGCAAAAATGCAAGACGAAAGAAAAAAGGGGAAACAGTAAAAAGGCCAGGGAAAAAGGAAGAAAAGCATGGCCAAAAGGCAAAAAGGCATCACTAGGCAAGGCAAGTCATGGCAAAGAAAAAGGCTATGCAAGGCACGGCAAAAAAAGGAAAAAAGGCCAGTCAAGGCAAAAATGGCAAAAAGCAAGGCAAGCAATATAAAAAGGTAAAAATGCAAAAAGAGAAGGCAAAAAGGAAGACAATAAAGCAAACAGAGAAAAAGACAAGGCATTAAGGCAAAAAGGCAAGGCATGAAGGCAAAAAGGAAATGCAAATAGGGTAAAAGGCAAGACAAAAAGGCAAGGCAAAAAGGAAAGTCAAAAAGACAAAATGGCAAGGCAAAAAGACAAAAACACAAGGCATGAAGGCAAGGCTTGAAGGCAAAAAGGCAAGGTGAAAAATCAAAAAGTCAAGGGAAAAAGGCAAAAAAGCAAAGCACTGCAAAAAGGCAAAAAGAAAAGACAGGGAAAGGCGAAAAGGCAGGAAGGGAAAAAGTCAAAACGCAAGTCAAGACAAAAAGGCAAAAACACAAGACAAGACAAAAAGACAAAAATGCAAAGCAAGGCAAGGAAAAATGTGAAAAAGGAAAAAAGGCAATACAAAATGCAAAAAGGAAAAGAGGTAAGGCAAAAGTTAAAATGGAAAAAAGGAAAGGAAAAAAGCAAAAGCCAAAAAGACAAGGGAAAAAGACAGGGCAAAAAGGTAAGGCAAGGAAAGGCAAAAAGGCAAAAAAGTAAAAAGAAAGAAAACAGGCAAGGCAAAAAGGAATAAAGGCAAGGCAAAAGGAAAAAAGGCAAAGAGGGAAAAAGTAAAAAACACAAGGCAAAAAGCTAAAACGGAAGGCAAAACAGGGAAAAAGGGAAGGCAAAAAGAGAAAAAGGCAAGGCAAAAAGGCAAGGCAAAAGGACAAAAAGGCAAAAAGATAAGGCAAAAGGGCAAAAGGCAAATAGGGGAAAAGTCAAAAGACAATTCAAAAAGGTAAAATGCAAGGCAAAAGGGAAAAGGCAAAAAGGCAAGGCAATACAGTAAAAAGGCAAAAAGTGAAGGCAAATCGGTAAAAAGGCAAGTCATAAAGGCAAAAAGGCAATGAAAACGGCAAGGTTGAAAGGGAAAAAGTCAAGGCAAAAAGGAAAGGGAAAAAGGGAACAAGGCAAAAACACAAGGAAAGACAAAAAGGCAAAACATAAAACAAGGCAAGGGAAGGAAAAAGGCAAAAAAGTAAAAAGGCAAAAAGACAATGAAAGGAAAGGAATAAAGGCTAAAAGGCAAAGCAAAAAGGCAAAAGCCAATGCAAAAATGCAAAAAGGAAGAGAGATAAGGCAAAAGCAAAAATGGAAAAAAGGCAAAAATCCAAAAAGCCAAGGGAAAGGCAAGCAAAAAGGCAAAAAGGCAAGGCAAGGCAAGATAAAAATTCAAAAAAGGAAAAAGGGAAGTCAAAAAGAAAAATGGCAAAAAGGCAAGTCAAAATGGAAAAAAGGTAAGGCAAAAAGGCAAGGCAAAAGGGCAAAAATGCAAAAAGATAAGGCAAAGAGAGAAAAAGTCAAAAACAGGGGCCAAAAAACTGAAAGGAAAGGCAAAAAGGGAAAAGGTAAGGGGAAAAGGCAAGGAAAAAAGGCAAAAAAGAAAGGCAAAAGGACAAAAAGACCACAAAGAAGCAAAAGGTAAAAAGGCAGAGTCAAAAAGCCAAAAAGACAAGGGAAAAAGGCAAAAAGGGAAAAAAGGCAAGGCAAGGTAAAAAGGCACAAAACCAAAAAGGCAAAGCAAAAAGGCAAAAAAGCAAAAGGGAAAAATGCAAAAAGGCAAGGCAAAAGTATATATAGCCAAAAAGGTAAGGCTAACGTAAAAAAGGAAAAGAGGCAAAAAGTCAAAAGACAAGGCTAAAAGGTAAAACACAAGGTAAAAAGGAAAAAGGTAAAAAGGGAAGACAAAAAGGGAAAAGGCAAGGCAATATGGTAAAAAGGCAAAAAGGGAAGGCAAACTGGTAAAAAGGCAAGTCATAACGGCAAAAAGGCAATGAAAAAAGCAAAGTTAAAAGGGAAAAGTCAAGGCAAAAAGGCAACACACAGGGCAAAAAGGAAAGGGAAAAAGGCAAAAACACAAGGGAAGACAAAAAGGCTAAAACGCAAAGCAAGGCAAGGCAAGCGAAAAGGCTAAAAGGTAAAAAAGTAAAAAGACAAAAGGCAATGAAAGGAAAAGAACAAAGCCTAAAAGGCAAAGCAAAAAGGCAATGCCAAAATGCAAATAGGAAGAGATAAGGCAAAAGTTAAAATGGAAAAAAGGCAAAAATCCAAAAAGACAAAGGAAAAGGCAAGGTAAAGCAAGGTAAAAATGCAAAACAGCAAAAAGAAAAAAAGGAAGGCAAAAAGAAAAAAGGCAAAACGGCAAGGCAAGGAAAGGAATAAAGACTAAAAGGCAAAGCAAAAGGCAATGCAAAAATGCCTAAGTAAAGCACTATTGAAGTAAAAGAACAAAGTAGGAGGACTCCTACTACTTGACCTTAGAGCCTACTATACAGCTATGGTAGTCAAAAAAACTGGTACTGATACAACGGCAGACACTTTGACCAGTGGAACAGAACTGAGAGCCCAGACGGAAGTCCACCCACCTGGTCACTGTATCTTTGACAAAGGTCCAAAGCCTGTTAAATGGGGAAAAGATAGTCTTTATAATAAATGGTGCCGTCAAAACTGGATGTCCACCTGTAAAAAAATGAAATGAGACCCATATGTCACACCATAAACAAAACTAATTCAAATGGATCAAAGACCTGAATATAAAACCCCAAACTATAAAGATCATAGAAGAAAAACCAGAGTCAACACTAGAGGCCCAAATACATGGCATAAATAGCATACAAACCATAACTAACAATACAAAAACAACAGAAGATAAGCTAGATAACTGGGATCTTCTAAAAATTAAACACTTACGCTCATCAAAAGACTTCACCAAAAGGGTAAAAAGACAACCTACACGCTGGGAAAAAAACTGTCTATAGCAAATCTGACAAAGGTCTAATCTCTAAAATCTATAGGAAAACCCAATACCTCTACAACAAAAAATAATCCAATTTAAAAAAATGGGCAAAGGATATGAATAGACACTTCACTAAAGAAGACATTCAGGCAGCTAACAGACATATGAGGAAATGCTCGAGATGACTAACCATTAAAAAAAAAAAATTTTAGAGAAACGCAAATCAAAACTACAATGAGATACCGTCTCACCGTGACATTACTGGCACAAATCCAAAAAACTGAAAATAACAAATGTTGGAGAGGCCGCAGAGAGACTGGACCTCTTATGCACTGCTGGTGGGAAAGTAAAATGGTGCAACCAGTTTGGAAAACGTTACGGCAGCTTCCCTAAAAAGCTAGAAATAGAAATACCTTATGACACAGCTATCCTACTCCTAGGAATATATCCTAGAGAAATAAGAGCCATCCCACAAACAGACACATGCACACCTATGTTCACTGCAGCATTATTCACAATAGCAAAAAGATGGAAAAAACTTAAGTGCCATCAACAGTTGAATGGATAAACCACTATAGTACATACACACAATGGAATACTATGCAACAACAAAGAACAATGATGAATCTGTGAAATATCTCACAACATGGATGAATCTGGAGGGCATTACGCTGAGTGTAAAAAATTAATCACAAAAGGACAAATACTGCACGAGACCACTATTATAAAAACTCATAAAAAGGCTTACACACAGCAAGAAACAATCCTAGGAAGGGGAGGGTTGGGGAAGGAAAAATGCCAACTAGACAATAGATAAGTGGTAAATTTGGTGAACAGTAAGACAATACACAATTCTGGGGAATTCAGCACAACTTGACAAAGGCAAGGACATGGAAGCTTCATAGATCCAAACTCTCTGAGGGACTGAATTACTGGGCTGTGGGCTGGCGACCACAGCCTCGGGGGACATCTATCTCAATCGACATAACATAGTTTATAAAGAAAATGTTCTACATCCTACTTTGGTGAGTAGCTTCTGGCATTTTAAGAGCTTGTGAGTGGCCATCTAAGATACTCCACTGGTCCCACCCCATCTGGAGCAAGGGAAAATGAAGAAAACCAAAGACACAAGGGAAAGATTAGTCCAAAGGACTAATGGACCACAACTACCACAGCCTCCACCAGACTGAGTCTAGCACAACTACGTGTTGCCTGGCTACCACCACGTACTGCTCTGACAGGGATCACAATACAGGGTCCTGGACACAGCTGGAGAAAAATGTACAACAAAATTCTAACTCACAAAAAAAGACTAGACTTACTGGTCTGACAGAGCCTGGAGAAACACCCAGAGTATGCCCCCTGGACACACTTTAAATTCAGTACTGAAGTCATTCCTGAGGTTCACCCTTCAGCCAAAGATCAGACAGGCTCATAAAACAAAATGAGAGTAAATAGTCACACAAACCCAGGGGCAAGGATGAGATGGGAGGAGGGGACAGGAAATCTGGTAATAGGGAACCCAAGGTTGAGAAGGGAGACCGTTGATATGTTATGGGGTTGGTAACTAATGTCACAAAACAATATGTGTATTAATTGTTTAATGAGCAACGAATCTGCTCTGTAAACCTTCATCTAAATGACAATACAAAAAAAGAAAAAGGTCAAATGAAAAAAGAAATCATACAACACATTGCATTGGGCAAATCTGTTGCAAAAGATCTCTTTAAAGTGTTAAAAACAAAGACCTCACTTTTAGGACTAAGGTGGACCCCACCAAAGCCATGATATTTTTAATTGCCACATATGCATGCAAAAGCAGGACAAGGAATAAAAATTACTGAAGAAAAATTTTTCCATTTGAATTATGGCATTGGCAAAGGGTATTGAAAAAAAGTTTTGTTTTTTTTTTTATTGACTATACCATGGACTGCCAGGAGGGTGAAAAAATCTGTCTTCAAAAAAGTACAGAATGAGTGCTCCTTAGAAATGAAGATGGCGAGACTTCAAGTACTTTAGACATGTTATTATAAGAGACAAGTACCTTGAGAGAGATATCATGATTGCTAAAGCAGAAGATCTACAAAAAATAGGAGGATCCTCAACAAGATGAATTGACACAGTGCCTACCACAATGGGCTCAAACATAGCAACAATTGTGAGGGTGGCGCAGGACCCATGTTTCTGTCCTTTGTACATGGGGTCGCTATGAGTCGAACTGACTTGAAGGCACTGTTTAACAACAAAATTAACAAAATTTTTTATGATTTAAAGCCTTCCTCTTTTTCTTGCGTTGTTACAATCTACCCTAACTGACACAATTTTTCCTCCCAAAGGGCAGCTAACACTTATTGAGAGCTCATTGTAGGCCACGTGGTGACCTTGAATTGTTTTATACATACTTCATTTCATTCTGAAAATAACCTTATCAAGTAAGAACAATTGTTATTTATATCTCATGAATGGAGAAATTTATCGATAGAGAGTTTGGGAAACTTAACCAGGCTGACATGTAAATCTGGAGTTACAACCTGGCTAGCTGACACAGAACACTGTGCTACTCATTTTCGGGTTAGTGATACTAGCTAGCAGTATTTGAACTACTTCCTAGTGCCCCCGAATAGTGTGCATGCTCTTATACACGTCTATATCATTCCTTTACACTTTCTTTCATGTATATTGCAAGTGTCACAAGAATCACCTCTTTTCGAACTGCATTCCTGATTCACTAAAATAATTAAGCATTCATTACTATGAACACATAATTCTGTATATTGCTCCATTATAAGAGAAATTACTATCTATGATATTTGTTGGTTTCTTTGTTTCCTCCACAGTAAGCTTTTTCATCCTAATAAGGACCAAAATTTTGACTAGTGTAGAACCTAGGATAAGCGTACCTATAATAAATGGATGTTAATCAATTATACTCATCCAACCATTTGTACAGGGTATAAAATGAAAAACCAAACCTGATGACGGTGAGTTGATTCTGATTCCTAGCGACCCTATAGGATAGAATAGAATTGCCCCATAGGGTTTCCACAGAGGACCTGGTGGATTTGAACTGCCAACCTTTTGGTTAGCAGCCATAGCAATTAACATCTACACCATCAGGACTTCTGTACACGGTGTATTAATAAATAATTATAATTGGATTTTTTCTCAGTTTTTTTTAAGGGAAAAAGAGTTCCATATCTTGGGAGGTAATAATAATAATAAATTTGTGGTGAAATCTAAAAGGGAGAATTCTATAACACTGCAGGAAATATTAATCATAAAGAGAAGTAGGGAAGAGTGAATCACACTGAATTTGTTTAAAATGCTATAAGAAAGTCAGTTAATTGAAAGAACAGATTAGGTAAACAGGAACATAGGAGCAATAATCTTTATTTAATGTTTACATCAAAATTTTAAAAATTTTTCCTCATTTTTTGAAAACAGTGACAATCTTTTTGAATGTATCCTTGAAAACTTGTTTCACTTGCTGGTTTCTTAGACTATAAATGAAGAGATTTAATAAAGGAGCAAATGAAGCATAGATAACAGCTATACCTTTGGATAAAGTCACCCTTTCTTTTGCTGATGGCTTCATGTAAATGAAGATACAGCTACCATAAGTAAGGGAAACTACAATCATGTGGGCAGAACAAGTGGAAAAAGCGTTCTTTTCTGAGTAGGAGAGATTTTTAGAATGGTCTTGATTATATATGTATAGGAAAAAATCACTAACAGCAATGTGACCACAAGTATTATAGCTGATAAAAACAAATGAAATTAATTCTAGGAAGTGAGTGTCTATGCAAGACATCTGTAAAGTAGAAGTGTCACACATGAAATGATCCATTACTTTGGAAGCACAGAGTTCTAGTTTCAGCCCTATGACCAACGGTGGAAAGGTAATCAGAAAGCCAGCTGTTCATGAACTGAGTACCAGTTGGTAGCACACTTGGCTTCTCATAATGATGGGATAATGCAACGGTTTGCAGATGTCTGCATAAGGGTCATAAGACATGACAGGCAGAAGGTGAAACTCTGTAACACATATTAAGAGGAAAAAGAACAATTGAGATGCACAACCATTGCAGGAAATGATTTTGTTTTTAGTCACAATGCTTGTCAGAAATCTAGGAATAGATATTGTTGTCAATAAGATTTCCAAGTGGGGGAAATTTCAGAGAAAAAAATACATTGGCATCTTGAGGCGAAGATCCAACAGCGCGAGGGGGATGATAGCTAAGTTCCCCATCACACTCAAAATGTAATTGAGAAAGAGAAATATAAAAATCACAATTTGCAACTCTGGGTCATCTGTCAGTCCCAAGAGAATGAACTCTATCTCCTCTGACTGGTTCTTCATTTCACTTATGAATCCTATTAAATCGACATTGGGAAAAAAACACAAAAGCAGAAATAACAGGATCTTTTTTAAAGCTACTATCAGAAAAAACTTGATAACCAGAAATGTAAACAAGTGTAAATATTTGTCACAGTTTGACAAAGCAGGTGATCCCTAAAATTATAGTACAGATCAGCCTAAACATCTTCTAATTCACTGTACCGTATACATTAAAGTTTTACTTATTACAATACGAAGTTCTTTCTTCTCTTTCTCCTTTGGACTTGAAAAGTGATTTAAATATTGGCTAATCATTTCCAAATAATCTGAATTCTGCTTAAATGTTCTAAATAGAGAGAGGATAAGTATTATTTGAGATGTGTTTTCTGTGTACGTTTAATAAATTATTGCAATAAGTTTTTATAAAATTTTGCCAACTTTGCCAGTGTCAATTTACTACGCATGTTCAACATCTTTTACTTTATGAAAAGACTTTTTAAATTTATCAAACATATAGAATTATTAGGAGTTATATATTTTCCGTAAGTATGATCAAAATTCTCCAGTATACGCCATTAATTTTTTAGCTTTGATGCAGTATTGCTCCATTGTTCCTTTGACTTATTTTCTTCAATGATTATTTTTTCTGATTCCAAATCATCAGTCTTCTCATAATCTGTTGCATTCGAACTCATCATTTTGAAATATCTTCAAGACACAGTTAGTAATTTCAAAAGTCTAAATAAAGTAGGGAAAGAAATGTAGCTATAGGAAAAACAAACACAATCAATTATTTTCTTATTTTTCTTTGTCTTGGATTCAATCTATAAGGTCTTAAATATTACTTTTTTCCTGTTTGTTCAGACTGCAGTAAATAATTTTGTCTTCTTAGTCTAATGATGAGGGTGATATTAATTACTAGGAATAAGGAGTTTCATTAAATCTTTTTGTTAGTCTAGGACTAGTATAGAAGTGAGAGTCAGTAGTCACTTGTGATCCTAATTATATTATTTCTGACACTCAACTTCACTTTTCTTAAATACATAAGTAAAAAATTTCTCTATAAATGAATAGGCCCATTGTTTGCTACATAGTTAATCGTATACTTTATGTTCAGTAGACTACTGTCTTGTATGTATATCCATGGTGGAAAAGAGATATTTTCTCTTTATTTTAATGAAGATGTTGAAGTGCTATCTGAACATTCATGTATTTAATTTCAGAGTTAATATACAGGTCCCATTGGGTATTGAAATTAGGGTATTTTTCTATCTCTAAATCAATTACCTTATTCATTTTAAAAATCATTCCACTAGGTTATTAATATATACATCTTACTTGAATAAAAATGTTTGACCCTTGCATAGAAGGATGTGTTTCCCCTAATTTCATTTTTTCTCACTCTACTTAATGTAGCAAAAATGTGTATTTTCTTATAAAATTTTTGTTTTGGTTTTGAATGACAGCTATTGACAATCTGAGGTGCTATAGGAAACACTGGTGGCATGCTGTTTAAGAGCTATGGCTCTTAACCAAAAAGGTCAGCAGTTCGAATCCACCAGACTCTCCTTGGAAACCCTATGGGGCAGCTCTACTTTGTCCTACAGGGTCGCTGTGAGTTGGAACCAACTCAACGGCAATGGTTTTATAGCAATTTATAGCAATAATAATCTACCATGTCCCTATTTTCAAGTATTTTTCCCCAATATTTTATATTTATATTTGAGTTTCTTTTTGGTTTTGGAAAATAGGTTAGATGATAGTTAGAGAGATGTAGGTGATTAGATAGATAGATAGACAGACCGATAGATAGATAGATGATAGATAATAGATAGATGATAGGTAATAGATAGATGATAGATAGATGATTGATAGACAGACCGACCAACCGACAGACAGACCAACTGACAGACAGACAGATAGATAGATGATAGGCAGGTATATAGATTCAAATTGCCCTGGTGGCACAGTGATTAAGAGCTACGGTGAATCCACAAGTCACTCCTTGGAAATCCTATAAGGCAGTTCTACTATGTCCTATAGGGTTGCTATGAGTCATAATCAACTAGATGGTAAAGGGTTTGGGTTTTTTTTTTTTTTTTTTTTTTGCTTTGGAAAATAGATTAGATAGATAGCTAGATGATAGATTGGGAGATCGACAGATACATTGGCAGATAGATTCAAACTAATGATTTCAGTAAATCTCAAAATCTGAAGTCAAGGATAGCAGCCATTTTTGTTTTATTTCTTGACCACTAAAAAGATCATAAACTGAGTGATCACAAGTGTTTATTTATCAAGAATGTGTTCCAGTACTTTCATTTCTTCAACTCTCAGTTTTGCTCTACACTCAGTCAGAAAGAGAACAGAGTCAGTTCAACAATATTTGCTAACATCATGTGGCTAGATGACAAATCTACATGCTGGTTTCAAGAATCTGTAAAATAGATGCTATTTTTGCTCTTCAAAATTCCTGAAGGAGTACAATTTCATGTAGTTAAAAAATCTATCATGGGAGGCGAGGCCAAGATGGCTGACTAGGTAGAAGCCACCTTGGATCCCTCTTGCAAAAAGACTCGGAAAAACAAGTGTATTGATCACATACATTACAATCTACGAACCCTGACCGATGAATACAAAGCTAAGGAGTTGACCTGAGTGACAGAGACTCAGCCAGCACAAGCAGGCTGCACACTGACGCGGCTAAGGAGAGAAGGAGCAACTACGGGAAATCAGCGACTGTTTTCGGAGCCTGAAGCCAGTGTCCCAGTCAGAAAAACCTTGGCCCCGGGCTTTGGACTGGGGGCAGGGGAGCGGAGCAAGGTATCCCGAGAGAGCAGAAACATGGGACGCAGCCCTAGCCCCAAGAAGTGACCTCAGGGTAAGCCCAGCCAGTGCACGCCGGCAGCGCAGCAACACGGCTGACAGGAGGAGAAGTCACCGGAAGGCAGAGACTGGTTTTGGAACCTGTAGTGTGGCATCCCAGCCGGGGAACTTTGGCGCTGGGCTTTGGACTGGGAGCAGAGGAACTGACCACGGCTTCTGATACAGCACAGGCACAGGATGCGGGCCTGACCCTCGGGGGCAATCTCAACCCAGCCAATGCACACAGGCTACAGGCCCCTTGGGAATCTAAGATAAAACAGTCATCTCCAAGCAAGATAAGTAACTTTGTCTATATTCCTGGGTGCTACTCTCTGCTACCTATCTGATCCCTCCCCTCCTGTTCCCAGGGGGCTTCATTAACATTGGAATTTCCTGGGCCAGAGAGTGAAGTGCTCTGTGGTTTTTTTGTTTTGTTTTTGTCTTTTCCTAACCCATTCTCCTGGCCTGAGAGAAGCAGCTACAAAAAAAAACCAGGGACCAAAAATCCTTCCCTGACTCCCCAAAATTGGACCAAAAATACAGAACCAGCTCCAGCCAAGCATTTGCGATCCACAGTCTTGGGCTTTCATCCCTACAGGGAACAAAGTGGCTATTATAAAGCAAAGGCAATTCTGATAGTGATCTGACTGTAAATGTTTTAGCAGATTACTGGAAAGACAAGTTTCCCAGGTCTGATATCTCTACCTATTAAACAGAGCCCTCACTGACCTACAAGGGGGAACTGAGGGCTGAAGCTCCACGCAAACCACCTAGCCTCCTGCTGTATGGGTCTGAAGATAATGACACCTACTTTTTTTAACCAATCTGTAGAGGTACATGCATTTGGTGCCTAAGGTATAGCTGCAGAGCCCACCCACAAAAGTGCTTTAGGAAGAGAGACACCACTTACCTCACTGGCACTTGGGGGAAGCCTGTCAGTATCCTGCCCCCCCGGAGTATGACCCCCTGCTGCTACTAGAATCTGGTGCACACAACTATCACCACTACTCCTCTCAGTTAATAGGTGACAGTCTACCCCACACACTTGGTGGCCCAAAATCAGATTCTACTCAAGAATAGTGAATAGACTCTTAGGCTTATATATCTGGTAACAGCCCAAACCACCTGGTAATAGGACATAAGTGATTCAAAGGCTACAACAATCAAGACAGCACGATCTAGTAACCCATCTACATATATTGAAAGAAAACAAAACAAGGTAAGACTCAGTGAGCAAATATAAAATAAATCATTACAATGTCTTATAGATGGCTCGGAGACAGTAGTTGATATCAAACCACATAAAGAAGCAGATCATGATTGCTTCTACAGCTCCCCAAATTAAAGAATCAAAATCTTTCCCAAATGAAGATACAATCCTGGAATTGCCAGATGCAGAATATAAAAAACTAATATACAGAATGCTTCAAGACATCAGGGATGACCTCATAAATGAAATAAGGCAATCTACACAAAAGGCCAAGGAACACACTGATAAAGCAGTTGAAGAAATCAAAAAGATTATTCAAGAACATAGTGGAAAAATTAATAAGCTGAAAGAATCCATAGAGAGACAGCATTCAGAAACCAAAAAGATTAACAGTAAAATTACAGAATTAGACAACTCAATAGGAAGTCAGAGGAGCAGAATCGAGCAATTGGAATGCAGAGTGGGGGAGTTGGTGGATAAGGCAATTGACACCAATATAGTTGAAGAAAAATCTGAAAAAAGAATAAAAAAAAAAAAAGGAAGAAACCCTAAAAATCATGTGGGACTCTATCAGGAAGAATAACTTGCGTGTGATTGGAGTTCCAGAACGGGGAGGAATAACAGAAAATACAGAGAGAATAGTTGAAGATCTGTTGGCAGGAAACTTCCCTGACATCATGAAAGATATCATGATGACATCATGAAAGGATATCTATCCAAGATGCTCATCGAACACCATAGAAGGTTGATCCAAAAAGAAAATTACCAAGACATATTATCATCATACTTTCCAAAACCAAAGATAAAGAGAAAATTTTAAAAGCAGCCAGGGATAAAAGAGAGGTGCACTACAAAGGAGAATCAATAAGTTCAGACTACTCAGCAGAAACCAGGCAGTCAAGAAGGCAATGGGATGACATATATAGAGCACTGAAGGAGAAAAATGCCAGCCAAGGATCATATATCCAGCAAAACTCTCTCTCAAATATGAAGGTGAAATTAAAATATTTACAGAGAAACGCAAGCTTAGAAAATTTGCAAAAACCAAACCAAAGCTACAAGAAATACTAAAGGAAATTGTTCGGTCAGAAAATCAATAATGTCAGATACCAGCACAACACAAGGTCACAGAACAGAACATCCTGATATCAACTCAAATAGGGAAATCACAAAAACAAATTAAGATTAATTTTAAAAAGAAAAAAATGCTCAAAACGGGGAATCATTGAAGTCATTATGCAAAAGATCACAATACTCAAAAAGAGGGACTAAATACAGGAGGCATAGAGCTGACATATGGAGAGGGAAACAAGGCGATATAGGAGAATACAAGTTAGGTTTTTACTTAGAAAAATAGGGGTAAATATTGAGGTAACCTCAAAGAGGCCTAACAATTCCATAACTCAAAATAAAAACCAAGAAAAACATAACGACTCAGCAAACATAAATTCGACTACTAGGAAAATGAGGAACACACAATTTACAAGGAAAAACATCTCAGCACAAAAAAGCAAGTGGAAAAATGAAATTGTCAACACACACAAAAAGGCATCAAAATGATACTTATCTATAATTACACTGAATGTAAATGGACTAAATACACCAATAAAGAGACAGAGAGTTTCAGTTGGATAAAGAAACAAAATCCGTTTATATGCTGCCTACAAGAGACACACCTTCGACTTAGAGACACAAACAAACAAAAACTCAAAGGATGGAAAAAATATATCAAGAAAGCAATACGCAAAAAAGAGCAGGAGTAGCAATATTAATTTCCGACAAAATAGACTTTAAAGTTAAATCCACCACAAAGCATAAAGAAGGACACTACATAATGATTAAAGAGACAATTGACCAGGAAGATATAACCATATTAAATATTTATGCACCCAAAGACGGGGCTGCAAAATACATAAAACAAACTTTAACAGAACTGAAAAGTGAGATAGACACCTCCACAATTATAGTAGGAGACTTCAACACACCACTTTCAGAGAAGGGTAGGACTTCCAGTAAGAAGCTCGATAGAGACACGGAACACCTAATTGCTACAATCAACCAACTTGACCTCATAGACTTATACAGAACACTCCACACAACAGCTGCAAAGTATACTTTTTTTCTAGTGCCCATGGGAACATTCTCTAGAATAGATCACATATTAGGTCATAAAACAAACCTTTGCAGAATCCAAAACATAGAAATATTACAAAGCACCTTCTCAGACCATAAGGCCCTAAAGGTGGAAATCAATAACAGAAAAATAAGGGAAAAGAAATGAAATACTTGGAAACTGAATAATACCCTGCTCAAAAAAGACTGGGTTATAGAAGACATTAAGGAGGCAATAAAGAAATTCATAGAATGCAACGAGAATGAAAACACTTCCTATCAAAACCTCTGGGACACAGTGAAAGCAGTGCTCAAAGGTCAATTTATATCGACAAATGCACACATACATAAAGAAGAAAGAGCCAAAATCAGAGAACTGTCCCTACAACTTGAAAAAATAGAAAGCGAACAACACAAGCATCCATCAGGCACCAGAAGAAGACAAATAATAAAAATTACAGCTGAACTAAATGAATTAGAGAACAGAAAAACAATTGAAAGAATTAACAAAGTCAAAAGCTGGTTCTTTGAAAAAATTAACAAAATTGATAAACCATTGGCCAGACTGACTAAACAAATACAGGAAAGGAAACAAATAACCCGAATAACAAACGAGATGGGCCACATCACAACAGACCCAACTGAAATTAAAAGAATCACATGAGATTATTATGAAAAATTGTACTCTAACAAATTTGCAAACCTAGAAGAAATGGATGAATTCCTGGAAAAACACTACCTACCTAAACTAACACATTCAGAAGTAGAACAACTAAATAGACCCATAAAAAAAAAAGAGATTGAAAAGGTAATCAAAAAACTCCCAACAAAAAAAAAAAACCCTGGCACGGACAGCTTCACTGCAGAGTTCTACCAAACTTTCAGAGAACAGTTAACACCACTACTACTAAAGGTATTTCAAAGCATAGAAAATATTGGAATACTACCCAACTCATTCTATGAAGCCACCATCTCCCTAATAACAAAACCAAGTAAAGACATCACACAAAAAAGAAAATTACCGACCTATATCCCTCATGAACATAGATGCAAAAATCCTCAACAAAATTCTAGCCAATAGAATTCAACAACATATCAAAAAAATAATCCACCACAACCAAGTGGAATTTATACCAGGTAATAATCCACCATATCAATAAAACAAAAGACAAAAACCACATGATCTTATCAATTGATGCAGAAAAGGCTTTTGACAAAGTCCAACACCCATTCATGATAAAAACTCTCAGCAAAATAGGAATTGAAGGAAAATTCCTCAACATAATAAAGGGCATCTATACAAAGCCAACAGCCAGCATCATTCTAAATGGAGAGAGTCTTAAGGCATTTCCCTTGAGAACGGGAACCAGACAAGGATGCCCTTTATCACCGCTCTTATTCAACATTGTGCTAGAGGTTCTAGCCAGAGCAATTAGGCTAGGCAAAGAAATAAAGGGCATCCGGATTGGCAAGGAAGAAGTAAAATTATCTCTATTTGTAGATGACATGATCTTCTACACAGAAAACCCTAAGGAATCCTCCAGAAAACTACTGAAACTAATAGAAGAGTTCAGCAGAGTATCGGGAGTATCGGGATACAAGATAAACATACAAATATCAGTTGGATTTCTCTACACCAACAAAAAGTACATCAAAGAGGAAATTACCAAATCAATGCCATTTACAGTAGCACCCAAGAAGATAAAATACTTAGGAATAAATCTTATCAAAGATGTAAAAGACCTATACAAAGAAAACTACAAGGTACTACTGCAAGAAACTGAAAGGGACCTACATAAGTGGAAAAACATACCTTGCTCAGGGATAGGAAGAGTTAACATGGTAAAAATGTCTATTCTACCAAAAGCCATCTATACATACAATGCACTTCCGATCCAAATTCCAATGACATTTCTTAATGTGATGGAGAAACAAATCACCAACTTCATATGGAAGGGAAAGAAGCCCCAGATAAGTAAAGCATTACTGAAAAAGAAGAAGAAAGTGGGAGGCCTCAGTCTACCTGATTTTAGAACATATTATACAGCCACAGTAATCAAAACAGCCTGGTACTGGTACAACAACAGACACGTAGACCAAAGGAACAGAATTGAGAACCCAGATATAAATCCATCCACACATGAGCAGCTGATATTTGACAAAGGCCCAGTGTCAGTTAATTGGGGAAAAGATAGTCTTTTTAATAAACGGTGCTGGCATAACTGGATATCCATTTGCAAAAAATTGAAACAGGACCCATACCTCACACCATGCACAAAAACTAACTCCAAATGGATCAAAGAACTAAACATGAAGTCTAAAACGATAAAGATCATGGAAAAAAAAAAATAGGGACAACCTTAGGAGCCCTGATACAAGGCATAAACAGAATACAAAACATTACCAAAAATGATGAAGAGAAACCAGATAACTGGGAGCTCCTAAAAATCAAACACCTATGCTCATCTAAAGAAAAAAGACTTCACCAAAAGAGGAAAAAGACCACCTAGAGATTGGGAAAAAAATTTCAGCTATGACTTCTCCGACCAGCGCCTGATCTCTAAAATCTATATGATTCTGTTAAAGTTCAACCACAAAAAGACAAACAACCCAATCAAAAAGTGGGCAAAGGAGATGAACATGCACTTCACTAAAGAAGGTATTTAGGCAGCTAACAGATACATGAGAAAATGCTCTTGATCATTAGCCATTAGAGAAATGCAAATTAAAACTATGAAGAGATTCCATCTCACTCCAACAAGGCTGGCATTAATCCAAAAAACACAAAATAATAAATGTTGGAGAGGCTGCGGAGAGATTGGAACTCTTATACACTGCTGGTGGGAATATAAAATGGTACAACCAATTTGGAAATCCATCTGGCATTATCTTAAACAGTTAGAAATAAAACTACCATACAACCCAGAAATCCCACTCCTCCGAATATACCCTAGAGAAATAAGAGCCTTTACATGAACAGATATATGCACACCCACGTTTATTGAAGCACTGTTTACGATAGCAAAAAGCTGGAAGCAACCGAAGTGTCCATCAATGGATGAATGGTTAAATAAATTATGGTATATTCACACAATGCAATACTATGCATCGATAAAGAACAGTGAAGAATCTGTGAAACATTTCATAACATGGAGGAACCTGGAAGGCATTACACTGAGTGAACTTAGATGCAAAAGGACAAATATTGTATAAGACCACTATTATAAGATCTTGAGAAAAAAAATAGCATAAACTGAGAAGAACACATACTTTCGTGGTTTCGAGAGGGGGGAGGGAGGGAGGGTGGGAGAGGGTTTTTTACTGATTAATTAGTAGATAAGAACTACTTTAGGTGAAGGGAAGGACAATACTCAATACAGGGAAGTTCAGCTCAACTGGACTGGACCAAAAGCAAAGAATTTTCCAGGAAAAACTGAATGCTTCAAAGGCCAGCAGGGCAAGGGCGGAGATTTGGGGACTATCGCTTAAGGGGACTTCTAAATCCATTAGCAAAATAAATTCTATTATGAAAACATTCTGCATCCCACTTTGAAATGTGGCGTCTGGGGTCTTAAATGCTAACAAGTGGCCATCTAAGATGCATCAATTGGTCTCAACCCACCTGGATCAAAGGAGAATGAAGAACACCAAGGTCACACAGTAACTATGAGCCCAAGAGACAGAAAGGGCTACATGAACTAGAGACTTACATCATCCTGAGACCAGAAGAACTAGATGGTGCCCAGCCACAATCGATGACTGCCCTGACAGGGAGCACAACAGAGAACCCCTGAGGGAGCAGGAGAACAGTGGGATGCAGACCCCAAATTCTCATAAAAAGACCAGACTTAATGGTCTGACTGAGACTAGAAGAATCCCGGAGGTCATGGTCCCCAAACCTTCTCTTGCCCCAGGGCAGGAACCATTCCTGAAGACAACTCATCAGACATGGAAGGGACTGGACAATGGGTTGGAGAGAGATTCTGATGAAGAGTGAGCTACTTGTATCAGGTGGCCACTTGAGACTGTGTTGGCATCTCCTGTCTGGAGGGGAGATGGGAGGGTAGAGAGTTTTAGAAACTGGTAAAATGGTCACGAAAGGAGAGACTGGAAGGAGGGAGTGGGCTGGCTCATTAGGGTGAGAGTAAATGGGAGTATGTAGTAAGGTGTATGTAAGCTTATATGTGACTGACTTGATTTGTAAACTTTCACTTAAAGCACAATAAAAATTATTTTTTAAAAAATCTATTATGCTACAGTTTATATGTATCCCTGTATATTCAGGCAGGTTTGAGTACTGCATCTACATATAGAAAATATGTGATGCCTGAGATGTCAATGGTAATTACCATTGTATTTGTAGAGTTGTCTAATTTTATTATCTAGACATTTATTCCAAATTACAAGTGACTTGCCATATGCAGGGAGTGTGGATACTCTTTTTCCCCTAAGGGCATATGGTATAAACAAAAGTCAAACAATAAATGATGAATATTATTGCTTTTGTAATATTAGAAAACATTCAATTATTTGAATAAGAACTTTAATTCCAGTGTTTTTCTTGAGAAGGATTTAAGTCAAAGGGGCAATTGGGAAAGTATACCCATCTGTTAATATTTCCCAATTTCACATACTCTACAAAAATCACAGGACCAGGATACTATCGATAACTCAATTAGAATATGCTTTCTAATTGCCAGATAGAATTTTTCTCTACTTTTTTCCCTTAATTACTTAAACTTAAATGAAAATATGCTTTTCTAAGAGAAGGATATTTTAGGAACGCTCTCAGATTAAAGGAACCCACTTTTCATAACAAAGAATGACTATGTTTGCAATTGTGCACAAAATTGCACACTTGCTACAGTTTTATCAGTTTGTTCATAAGAGACTCAAGGGAGTTAATTAAAATAAAAGGAAGGAAGAAAAAGTAATCTCTTATGGAGACTGGTGTTGAGGATCTACCAATTACATATAATAATAATAAGCTAAAAATTGTAAATTGCTTTAAATACAAATCTGAGGGGACATTACTCCAATAGATAACTAGAAATGATTTAAACACTACATAACATGTCAACAAGATTCTGATGCTTCACTACCCTGAATCTTTATGAATCATTCTTCTGATCAGAGGTTTTATCTCAAACAGGAAACATTTTCTGGACTCCATTATGCAATATATTAAGATTCCGTTAGCTAGATTGTTGCCCAACCAAGTACTTGGGAACAAATATTTGTGTTCTTGTTAGTTACCATCAGTTGGTTGCGACTCAGCGACATCACGTACAACAGAAAGAAACACAGCCTATCTTTCCCTATTCACAAAATCACCGCTATGTTTGAGCCCTTTTTTGCAGCTGCTGTGTCAATCCATCTAGTTGAGAATCTTCTTTTTCTCTGACCCTCTACTTTTCCAAGCATGATGTCCTTCTCAAGGTACTGGTCCCACCTGATAACATGTCCAAAGCACGTGAGATAATGTGTCACCATGCTTGCTTCTAAGGGGCATTCTGGCTGAACTTCTTCCAAGAAGGATTTGTTCATTCTTCTGTCAGTCCGTGGTATTCTTTGCCAACACCATAATTCAAAGTCATCAATTCTTCTTTGATCTTCCTTATTCAGCCTCCTGGTTTCGCCTGCATATGAGGTGATTTAAAATACTATGGCTTGGGTCAGACACATCTTGGCCCTTAAAGTAACATCTTTGCTTTTGAACACTTTAAAGAGGTATTTTGCAACAGATTTTCCCAGTACAATGCATCCTTTGATTTCTTGACTGCTGCTTCCATGGGCATTACTGTGAATCCAAGTAAAATGAAATCCTTGACAACTTCAATCTTTTCTCCATTTATCATGATACTGCTAATTGGTCCAGTTGTGAAGAGTTTTGGATTTGGGTTTTTGTTATTGTTGTTGTTTTTTATTTTGAGGTGTAATCCATACTGAAGGCTCTAGTCTTCGATATTCATCAGTAAGTGCTTGAAGTCCTATTGGCTTTCAGCAAGTAAGGTCACGTCCTCTGCATATCACAGGTTGTTAATGATTCTTCCTCCAATCCAGATGTAACATTCTTCTTAATATACTCCATCTTCTTGGATTATTTGCTCAGCATACAGATTTAATAAATATGGTGAAAGGATATGACCCTGATATACACCTTTTCTGACTTTAAACCTTGCTGAATCCCCTTGTTCTGTTTGAACAACTGCCTCTTGGTCCACGTACAGTTTCCTTACAAGCACAATTCAGTGTTCTGGAATTCCCATTCTTTGTAGTGTTATCCATAATTTGTTATGATCTACACAGCAACGATAACCCTTGTTTTATGTCCTCTTCTTAGTCCAGTTTGAATTTCTGGCAGTTCCCATAATGTACTGTCGCCACTGCTTTTGAATGATCTTCAGCAAAATTTTACTTGTGTGTGATATTAATGATATTGTTTGATAATTTCCACTTTCTGTGGGATCACCGTTCATTGGAATGGGCACTTTTGTTTGGCCAGGAAGCTGTCTTCCAAATTTCTTGGTATAGACAGGTGAACACCTCTAGTACTGCATCCATTTGTTGAAACAACTCAATTGGTAGTCCTTAATTCCTAGACCCTTTTTTCTTAATGCCTTCAGTGCAGCTTGGACTTCTTCCTTCACTACCATTGGTTCTTGGCCATGGTTGATCATTGACCAATTCTTTTTGATACAGTGGCTCTGTGTATTCCTTCCATCTTCTTTTGATGCTTCCTCCATTGTTCAGTATTTTCGCAGCAGAATCCTTCAATATTGCAACTCAAGGCTTGAATTTATTCTTCAGTTCTTTCAGCTTGAGAAATGCTGAGTGTGTTCTTTCCATTTGGTTTCTAATACCATGTCTTTGTACATTTCCCTATAATACTTTACTATGTCTTCTCAAGCCACCCTTTGAAATCTTCTGTTCAACTATTTTACTTCATCATTCCTTCCATTCGCTTTAGCTACTCAAAATTCAAGAGCAAGTTTCAGAGTCTCTTCTGACATCCATTTTGATCTTTCCTTTTTTTTAATGAACTTTTATTGAGCTTCAAATGAACGTTTAAAAATCAAGTCAGACTGTCACATATAAGTTTATATACACCTTACGCAGTACTCCCACTTGCTCTCGCCCTAATGAGTCAGCCCTTCCAGTCTCTCCTTTCATGACAATTTTGCCAGCTTCCAACTCTCTCTATCCTCCCATCCCCCCTGCAGACAGGAGATGCCAACACAGTCTCAAGTGTCCACCTGATATAAATAGCTCACTCTTCATCAGCATCTCTCTCCTACCCATTGTCCAGTCCCTTTCATGTCTGATAAGTTGTCTTCGGGAATGGTTCCTGTCCTGGGCCAACAGAAGTTTTGGGGACCATGACCGCTCGGGTTCCTCTTGTCTCAGTCAGACCATTAAGTATGGTCTTTTTGTGAGAATTTAGGGTCTGCATCCCACTGATCTCCTGCTCCCTCAGGGGTTCTCTGTTGTGCTCCCTGTCAGGGCAGTCATCAGTTGTGGCCGGGCACCAACTAGTTCTTCTGGTCTCAGGATGATGTAGGTCTCTGGTTCATGTGGCCCTTTCTGTCTCTTGGGCTCTTAGTCATCGTGTGATCTTGGTGTTCTTCATTCTCCTTTGATCCAGGTGGGTTGAGACCAATTGATGCATCTTAGATGGCCACTTGTAAGCATTTAAGACCCCAGATGCCACATTTCAAGGTGGGATGCAGAATGTTTTCATAATAGAATTATTTTGCCAATTGACTTAGAAGTCCCCTTAAACCATGGTCCCCAAACCCCAGCCCTTGCTCGATATTTTTCTATTACTGACAGCATTGTACTACAGGATAGATCTTGAAATGTTCTTTTTGAAGATGAATGTGATGCTGTCCCTCTTTAATTTTTCATTCCTGGCATAGTAGACCATACGATTGCCTTAACCCAAACAGCAACTACTAGTTCTTTTCAGCTATCTAATGCCTAGGATATTGATCATTATACATTTCATATAATTTTTGTTGACTTTCAATTTCCCTAGATTCATACTTCATAAATTCCATACTGATTGTTAGTGGATGTTCGCAGCTGGTTCTTCCAATTCTGAGTCATGCCATATCAGCAAATGAAGGTCCTGAAAGCTTGACTCCATCTACGTCATTAAGGTCGAGTGTACCTTGAGGAGGCAGCTTTTCCCCAGTCACACTCTGAGTGCCTTCCAACCTGAGGTGCTTGCAATCTTCCAGCATTATAAGAGACAAGCTTCAGCTGTTATTCATAAGTTTTTCACTGTCTAATTTTTTTTCACAAGTTGTTATTTAGGATGACACAAGCCTAGTAGAACGACAAGCCTAGTGGTACGATTATCAATATGATAGCAATTTTTACAACGTACTGAAACATCTTTTCTCTTGACCTTTTCTTTTGATAAATTATGAGCATTTTGTGAGCAAAGAGAACATTTTGCTCAGAATTGCCTGCCAAATGGCTTGATGTAGATCACTCAGTCAGTAAAATGTTTGTTAAATGAATCAACAAATGGATGGAAGAATTTTGAATTGAGATGACACTGTCTCTGTGAGTTTCAATGACTCTGCGTACCTGAATCTAAAAGTTCCACCCAACCTCCTTTGCCAACAGAAGCATCCCTCTTCCTCTACCTCATGAGATTGGTCATGTATTATTTAGAACTCACTGATTACCTCACCTGAAGTAGTTACCTTTAAAATTCTTCTTATGAGTGTATTTACCACTCCTAGACTGTCTTTAAGTGTATAACATGTATCAGGCCTGCCATTATCCATGGGATGAAAAATTCTTACTTAGAAGGAGAGCATAGATATTAAAAGTTTTACAATATTTTGCTCATTAATTTGATCATAAATATGAAAAATTATTTTGAAATGGATTCTCATAACAAAAGTCATGGAAGGAAACACATGATTTTACACTGAGCTCATTGTATTAAAATGAGTGTATTTATCAGAAACCCTGGATTCACTAGGCCACCTTAAGTAGGTAGGAAGGATTCTAGTGGATTTATCAGGTGGTTAATAATCTGATGACTCAAGGGTAACCTACAACAAAAGAAGTAAAATGTCATAAACACCTCAATATACAGTTTTAACTGATGAGATATATTTGTTAGAATGCATTCATCACGTTCAAGCTATTCATTAACCTCAAAATTATGTTCCCTACCAGGTGGCTATTATGCAAAGGCAAATCTGTTAGAGGTCTGACTGTAATTGTTTCAGCTGTGTGATGGAGAGGCAGGTTTTGGAGGTCTGATACTGCTCTACTTATTAAACAGAGCCTTCACCTACCCACAGTACAGACCGGAGGGCTGAGGCTTAATCCATGCCACCTAGCACCACGCGAAAGGGGTCTGAGGATAATGGTGCCTACCAGTCATTAAGGATATAAGCATTGGGTGCCTAAGGCACAGCTTAAGAGCCCACCCAACAGAGCACTCTAGAGAACAGAGACACCGCATCCTCACTGACACTTGGGGGAAAGCTATCAGCACCCTACCCTCCTCAGGGTGCTACCCCATGCCGCTACCAGAAACCAGTGTATACAACCATCACCACTACTCCTCTAAGATAGTAGGTGAGAGCTTAAACCACACAGTAGGTGGCTGACTGTCAGGACACCTGAGCTGATTCTATTAAAGAACAGTGAATGGACTCATAGGCTTATATACCCGGTAATAGTTCTAACCATCTGGTAACAGGATATTAGTGCTTCAAGGGCTCCAAAGACCAAGTGAGCGTACTCTAGTAGCCTATCTGAGTATATCGAAACAAAATAAAACAAAAAGGACACTGTGAGCAAACATAAAATAAATTATTACAATAACTTACAGATGGCTCAGAGACAGCAGTCGATATCAAATCACATAAAGAAGCAGACCATGATTGCTTCTACAAATTCCCAAAATAGAGAATCAAGGTCTCTCCCAGAGGAAGATGTATCCTGGAATTGCCAGATGTAGAATACAGAAGATAAGCACACAGAACACTTCAAGACTTCAGGGACAACATCAGGAATGAAATCAGACAATGTACAAAAAAAGCCAAAGAACACACAGATAAAGGAGTTGAAGAAATTAAAAAGATTATTCAAGAACATAATGAAAAATTTAATAAGCTGCAAGAATCCATAAGAATCCACAGAGAGACAGCATTCAGAAATCCAAAAGATTAACAATAAAATGACAGAATTAGACAAATCAATAGGAAGTCAGAGAAGCAGAATTGAGGAATTGAAATGCAGAATTGTGGAGATGGCAGATAAGGCACTTGGCACCAATGTAGTTGAAGAAAAATCAGATAAAAGAATTTAGAAAAATGAAGAAACACTAAGAATCAAGTAGGACTCTATCAAGAACAACTTGTGTGTGATTAGAATTCCAGAAGAAGAAGGGATAACAGAAAATACAGAGAGAATTATTGAAGATTTGTTGGCAGAAAACTTCCCTGACATGGCGGAAAATGATAGGATATCTATCCAAGATGCTCATCGAACCACATAAAAGGCAGATCCCAAAAGAAAATCATCAAGACATATTATCATCAAAATTGCAAAACCAAAGATAAAGAGAAAATTTTAAGAGCAGCCAGGGATAAATGAAAAGTTACCTACAAAGCAGAATGAATACGAATAAGTTCCGACTACTTGGCAGAAAACATGCAGGCAAGAAGGCAATGGGATGACATACACACAGCACTGAAGGAGAAAAATTGCTAGCCAAGAATCATATATCCAACAAACCTCTTTCTCAAATAAGAAGGGGAAATTAAGTCATTTAGAAATAAACACAAGCTTAGAGAATTTGCAAAAACCAAACCAAAACTACAAGAAATACTTAAGGGAATTCTCTGGATAGAAAGTCAATAATGTCAGATATCAACACAACACAAGGCCACAGAACAGAGCATCCTGATATCAACTAAGACAGGGAAATCAGAAAAATGAAATAAGATCTTAAAAAATGCTCAAAACGTGGAATCACTGACATCATTATGCAAAAGATGATAAAAATCAATAAAGAGGGATGAAATACAGCAGGCATAAACCTTCCACATGGAGAGGAAATCAAGGCAATATAGGGGGATACAAAGTAGGTTCATACTTAGAAAAACAGGGGTAAATATTTTAAAAACATTTTTTTAAGGTAACCACAAATAAGACTAACAATCCGAAACTTCAAAATAAAAAAACCAAGATAGACATAAAGACTCAGCAAAAACAAATTCATCTACAACGAAGAAGACAAACACACAATTTACAAAGAGAAAGTTCTCAGCACAAAAAAGTAAGCGGAAAATGAAACTGTCAACAATACAGAAAAATGCATCAAAATGACAACACTACATTCATACCTATCTATAATTACACTGAATGTAAATGGACTAAATGCACCAATAAAGAGACAGAGAGTCACAGATTCGATTAAAAAAACATAACCCAGCTATATGCTGTCTACAAGAGACACATCTTAGACTTAGAGACACAAACTAAAACTCAAAGGATGGAAAAAATACATCCAGCAAACAACAATCAAAAACAAGCAGGAGTGGCAATATTAATTTCTGACTAAATAGACTTTAAAGTTAAATCCACCACAAAGGATAAGGAAAGACACTATCTAATGATTAAAGGGACAATTTACTAGGCAGATATAACCATATTAAATACATATGCACGCAATGACAGGGCTGCAAGATACATAAAACAAACTCTAACAGCATTGAAAAGTGAGATAGACAGCTCTGCAATTATAGTAGGAGACTTCAACACACCACATATGGTGAAGGATAGGACATCCAGTAAGAAGCTCAGTAAAGACACAGAAGATCTAAATGCCACAATCAACGAACTTGACCTCATAGACATACAGAAAACTCCACCCAACAGCTGCAAAGTATACTTTCTTTTCTAGTGCACATGAAATATTCTCTAGAACAGACCACATATTAGGTCATAAAGCAAGCCTTAGCAGAATCCAAAACATCGAAATATTACAAAGCATCTTCTCAGACCATAAGGCCATAAAAGTAGAGACAAAAACAGAAAAAGCAGGGAAAAGAAATCAAATACTTGGAAATGGAACAATACCCTGCTCCAAAAAGACTGGATTATAGAAGACATTAAGGAGGGAATAAACAAACTCATAGAATCCAATGAGAATGAAAACACTTCCCATCAGAACCTTTGGGATACAGCAAAAGCAGTGCTCAGGGGTCAATTGATGTCAATAAATGCAAACACACAAAAAGAAGAAAGGGCCAAAATCAAAGAACTGTCCCTAGAACTTGGACACAAAGAAAGAGAGTAAAAAAAGAAACCCTCAGGAACCAGAAGAAAACAAATAATAAAAATTAGAGCAGCATTAAATGAATTAGAGAACAGAAAACAATTGAAAGAGTTAACAAACAAAAAGCTGGGTATTTGAAAAAATTAACAAAATAGGTAAACCATTGGCTAGACTGACAAAAGAAAAACAGGAATTAACCCAAATGAGAAATGAGATGGGTGATATTACAACAGACCCAACTGAAATTAAAAGAATCATATCAGATTACTATGAAAAATTGTACTCTAACAAATTGGAAAACCTAGAAGAAATGGATGAATTCTTAGAAACACACTATGTACCTAAACTAACACAAACACAGGTACAAGAGCTAAACTGACAGATAACAAAAGAAGAGATTGAAAAGATAATCAAAAAACTCCCAACAAAAAAAGTCCTGACTCTGACAGCTTCACTGCGCGGTTCTACCAGACTTTCAGAGAAGAGGTAACTCCACTACTACTAAAGGTATTTCAGACCATAGAAGAGGACGAAATACTCCCAAACTCAATCTATGAAGCCAGCATATCCCTGATACCAAAATGAGCTGAAGACACCACAAAAAAGAAAATTACAGAACTATATCCCTCATGAACTGATTCGCAACAATTCTCAAAAAATTCTAGCCAATAGAATTCAACAACATGTCAAAAAAATAATTCACCATGACCAAGTGGGATTCGTTCCAGGTATGCAGGGATGGTTCAACATTAGAAAAACAATTAATGTAATCCACCACATAAATAAAAAAAGACAAGAATCACATGATTTTATCAATTGATGCAGAAAAGGCATTTGACAAAGTTCAACACCCATTCAGGATAAAAACTCTCAGCAAAATAGGAATAGAAGGAAAATTCCTCAACATAATAAAGGGCATTTATACAAAGTCAACAGCCACCATCATCCTAAATGGAGTGAGCCTGAGGATAATTCCCTAGAGAACAGAAACCAGACAAGGACGCGCCTTATCACCAGTCTTATTCAACATTGGGCTGGAAGTCCTAGCCAGAGCAATTAGGCTACAAAAAGAAAATGAAGGGCATCCAGATTGGAAAAGAAGAAGTAAAAGTAACTCTATTTGCAGATGACATGATCTTATACACAGAGAAACCTAAAAAAATACTCAAGAAAACTACTGAAACTGATAGAAGAGTCAAGCAGAGTATTGGGATACAAGGTAAACATACAAAAATCAAATGAATTCCTCTACACCAACAAAAAGAACATCAGAGAAGAAATCACCAAATCAAACCATTTACAGTAGCCCCCGACAAGATAAAATACTTAGGAATAAATCCAACCAGAGACGTAAAAGACCTATACAAAGAAAACTACAAGACACTACTGCAAGAAACCCAAAAAGACTTTCATAAGTGGAAAAACATACCTTGCTCATGGATGGGAAGACTTAACATTGTAAAAATGTCTGTTCTCCAAAAGCTATCTATAGATACAATGCAATTCTGATCCAAATTCCAACAACATTTTTTAATGAGATGGAGAAAGGACAAAGTGGGAGGCCTCACTCTACCTGATGACAGTCAAAACAGCCTGGTACTTGTACAAAAACAGATACATAGACCAATGGAACAGAATGGAGAATCCCAACATAAATACATCCACATGTGAGCAGCTGATATTTAACAAAGACCCAAACTCAGTTAAATGGAGAAAAGACACTCCGTTTAGACAATGGTGCTGGCATAACTGGATATCCATCTGCAAAAAAAAGAAAGAAACAAGACCCGTATCTCACACCATCCACAGAAACTAACTCAAAATGCCTCAAAGTCCTAAATATCAAATAAAAAATGATAAAGATGATGGGAGAAAAAATAGGGACAATGCTACGAGCCCTAATGCATGGTATAAACGGTAAACTAAACATTACTAACAATGTAGAAGAGAAACTAGATAACTGCGAGCTCCCAAAAATCAAACAACTATGCTCATCCAAAGACTTCACCAAAAGAGTAAAAAGATTACCTACAGACTGGGAAAAAGTTTTTAGCTATGACGTATCCATCTGATCAGCGTCTGATCTCCAAAATCTACATGATACTGCAAAACTCAACTACAAAAAGACAAATAACCCAATTAAAAATGGACAAAAGATATCAGCAGGTACTTCACTAAAGAAGACATTCAGATAGCTAACAGACACCTGAGGAAATGCTCATGATCATTAGCCATTAAGAGAAATGCAAATCCAAATTACATTGGGATTCCATTTCATTCCAACAAGGCTGGCATTAATCCAAAAAACACAAAACAATAAATGTTGGAGAGGTTGTGCAGACTGGAACACTTCTACACTGCTGGTGAAAATGTAAAATGGTACAACCACTTTGGAAGTCGATTTGGCACTTACTTAAAAAACTAGAAATAGAAACACCATACCATCCAGCAATCCCACTCCTTGGACTATATCCTACAGAAATAAGAGCCTTTACATGAACAGATATAGGCACACCCATGTTTATTGCAGCACTGTTTACAATAGCAAAAAGATGGAAGCAACCAAGGTGCCCATCAACAGATGAATGGATAAATAAATTATGGTATATTCATACAATGAAATACTATGCATCAATAAAGAACAATGATGAATCCATGAAACATTTCATAACATGGAGGAATAAGGAAGGCATTATGCTGAGAGAAATTAGTTGCAAAAGGACAAGTATTGTATGAGACCACTATTATAAGAACTCTAAAAATAATTTAAACAGAGGAGAAAACATTCCTTGATGGTTTAGAGAGGGGGGAGGGAGGGAGGAAGAGCGGTATTCACTAAGTAGATAGTAGATAAGAACAATTTTAGGTGAAGGGAAAGACAACACACTCTACAGGAGAGGTCAGACCAACTGGAATAAACCAAAAGCAAAGCAGTTTCCTGAATAAACTGAATGTTTCGAAGGTCAGCGTAGCAGGGGCAGGGTTATGGGGACCATGGTTTCAGGGGACATCTAAGTCAATTGGCATAATAAAATCTATTAAGAAAACATTCTGCATCCCACTTTGGAGAGTGGCATCTGGGGTCTTAAACGCTAGCAAGCAGCCATCTAAGATGCATCAATTGGTCTCAACCCACCTGGATCAAAGGAGGATGAAGAACTCCAAAGACACAAGGTAATTACAAGCCCAAGAGACAGACAGGGCCACATAAACCAGAGACTATACCAGCCTGAGACCAGAAGAACTAGATGGTCCCCAGCTACAACTGATGACTGCCCTGACAGGGAACACAACAGAGATCCCCTGAGGCAGCATGAGAGCAGTGGGATGCAGGTGTCAAGTTCTCATAAATAGACCAGACGTAATGGCCTGACTGAGACTAGAAGGTCCCCAGACCTTCTGTTAACCCAACACAGGAACCATTCCCAAAGCTAACTCTTCAGACAGGTACTGGACTGGACTATGGGATAGAAAACGATGCTGGTAAAGGTTGAACTTCTTGGATCAAATAGAAATATGAGACTACGTGGGCAGCTCCTGTCTGGCAGGAGATGAGATGGCAGAGGGGGTCAGAACCTGGCCAAAAGGACATGAAAAATAGAGATTAGAGGGAAGGATTGTGCTGTCTCATTTGGGGGAGAGCAACTAGGAGTATATAGCAAGGTGTATATAAATTTTTGTATGAGAGACTGATTTGATTTGTAAACTTTCACTTAAGGCACAATAAAAATTAAAATAAAATAATGTATGAAATGACAATGCTGTATGCATCAGGAGTTTAAAAATGTAAACATCATATGTCTGCCAGTGTAAGAAATTAATGAAGGTAAGGATATTATTTCTTGTCACACCTATATTCTCTGCATTCACAATGATGACTGTGCCCCCCAAAATGTTTTTGTTGCTAGGTGCCATCAAGTTGGTTTCAACTCATAGTGATCCTATGTAGAACAGAAGGAAACACTGCCCAGTCCTGTGCCATCCTCACAATTCTTGTTGTTAAAGATGTTAGGCAATTTGTCATTCTTATAGGAAAAAAAGGGAGAAATCAGAATGAATGAAAAAATTAATATGAACTCACACTTTGCACTTTATACGTAAAACTACTCTAAATGGAAAACATATCTAAATGATATGTGTTATTAGGTGCTATCCTGTCAGTTCCCACTCATAGTGACCCTACGTACAACAGAACGAAACACTGACTGGTTCTGCATCATCCTCACAATTGTTACGTTTGAGTCTATTGTTGTAGCCACTCTGTCAATCCATCTCGCTGAAGGTCTTCCTCTTTTTACTGACTGTGATGGATAAGATTATGTGTCAACTTGGTTAGGCCATGATTCTCAGTGTTTATATGTGATCACCCCATGATGGGATCTTCTGTGAGTAGCCAATCAGTTGAAAGGGAGTTTCTTTGGGTGTGTGGTCTGCATCTGAATACAAGCGGATGTTCTGGCCTTTGCCTGCTCAGAATCCTGCAGCTGTCTCCTGTTCCTCTGACTGCCAGTTCCCGGGACTTGAGCTAGCAGCTTACCTTTCGACCTTGAGATTCCTTGATCTTCACAGCCTGTGAACGAGAGCCCTGCTCTCCAACCTACCGATCTTAGGTTTGCCAGCTCCTGAAGCTACGTGAATCAGGAGAATTCTCTATTCTGATCCATGGACTTGGAATATTCTGGCTTCTACAATTGTATGAGCTGTTTCCTTGATATAAATATCTCTCTATATATATATTTATTTATACAATTTACTGGTTTTGCTTCTCTAGAGAACACGGCCTAACACACTGACCTTCTCCTTTAGCAAGCATGATGTCATTTTCCAGGGACTGGTCACTCCTGATAACACATCCAAAGTACGTGACAAGTCTCACCATCCTCACTTCAAAGGAGCCCTCTGCCTATATTTCTTCCAAGACAGATTTGTTTGTCTTTCTTGCCAACATCATAATTCAAAGGTATCAATTCCTCTTTGGTCTTCCTTATTCGTTGTCCAGGTTTTGCAAGCAAAATGATATGTAAAAATAGAATGATTCAAGAAGAGAAACTAGGAGAAAATTGTGTAACTTTGAATTAAGCAACAAGTTTTAGATATAACATCAAGAACATGATGGGTAACCAAAATTGATAATGGATTTTATCAAAATTATAAACCTTTCCTCTGTGAAAGACACTGTTAAGAGAATAAAATAGCAAGTCAAAGAATTAAATTGGGCATTCCCAAATCACTTCTCTGATAAAGGATGTATATCCAGAGCATATAAAGAATGCTCAAGCTCAACAAAATAAAGGAAAAATATATGTATAAAAAAATGGAAAGAGAAATCTCATCAAAATCAGTTTATTGATACCAACAAGCACAGAAAAAAACACTCAGCATCATTGTACAGAAGGAAAATATAAAGCTTAAAACCACAGTGTGACAGTTTCATTTACCTCTTAGAACAACTAGAGTCAAAAAAAAAAAAAAAAAAACCTCAAAATGTTGCAGAGAACGTGGAGAAACAGGAACTCTCACACACTTCTGGTGGAATGCAAAATGGCAGGGTGACTTTTTGGAAAAGTTTGACAGTTTCTTATTATGTTCAGCATACACTTACCGTGGAACTCAGCAATCCCACTCCTACATGTTTTGCCCAATTGAACTGAGAACTTATATTTACAAAAATATATCTACGATAGCGCATGTAACATCTTTATTTATAATCACCAAAAACTGGAGGCCATTCTAATGTGCTTTGGTAGGTGAATGGATAAACGAACTGTGAAATATCCATATAACGGAAAACTAATCCAAAATTATGAAGGAATAAATTCTTGATTCACAAATCAACATGGCTGAAACACAAGTTCATTTTCCTAAGTGAAAGAAGCCAGACTCAAGGCTTTATATTGTATGACCCTATTTGTATGGTTTTCTAGAGTGACAAAAATATAGGGATTGATAACAAAACAGAGTCTGGCAGGAATTGTGAAAGGAAAAAAGTTTAACTAAATAAGTGTAACACAAAAACTGTGAGATGATACAGGTGGATGCATGACTCCAAGCGTTTTTCAACATCCACATAACAGCAAAGCACTATTTTTATAGACTGTGAATTAAAAATAATTACCAGGATGTTGGTGAACTCAAAATGCAGTGCAGATTGAAATTACTTTTTTGTGAATTAATGAGATATTTAACAAATGAGACGGCACTGGGTTTTTTTTTTTTAACAAATGAGAAGGCAAGTAAGAAAATCAGTATCCTGAGTAGTTTTGATAAACAGAATTTTTTTTTTTATTTTTATTGTGCTTTAAGTGAAAGTTTGCAAATCAAGTCACTCTCTCACACAAAAACTTATATACACCTTGCTACATACTCCCAATTGTTCTCCCCCTAATGAGACAGCCAGCTCACTCCTTCCACTCTCTCTTTTCGTGTACATTTCACAAGCTTCTAACTCCCTCTACCCTCTCATTTCCCCTCCAGGGAGGAGATGCCAACATAGTCTCAAGTGTCCACCTGATCTAAGAAGCTCACGTCTCGCCAGCATCCCTCTCCAATCCATTGTCCAGCCCAATCCCTGTTTGAAGAGTTGGCTTTGGGAATGGTTCCTATCCTGGGCCAACAGAAGGTCTGGGGGCCATGACCACCAGGGTCCTTCTAGTCTCAGTCAGAACATTAAGTCTGGTCTTTTTATGAGAATTTGGGGTCTCTATCCCACTGCTCTCCTGCTCCCTCAGGGATTCTCTGTTGTGTTCCCTGTCAGGACACTCATCGGTTGTAGCTGGGCACCATCTAGCTCTTCTGGTCTCAGGCTGATGTAGTCTCTGCTTTATGTGGCCCTTTCTGTCTCTTGGGCTTGTAATTACCTTGTGTCCTTGGTGTTATTCATTCTCCTTTGATCCAGGTGGGTTAAGACCAATTGATGCATCTTAGATGGCCGCTTCTAGCGTTTAAGACCCCAGACGCCTCTATCCAAGATGGGATGTAGAATGTTTTCTTAATAGATTTTATTATGCCAATTGACTTAGATGTCCCCTGAAACCATAGTCCCCAAACCCTGCACCTGCCACGCTGACCTTCACAGCATTCAGTTTATTCTGGAAACATCTTTGCTTTTGGTTTAATCCAGTTGCGCTGACCTTGCCTGTATTGTGTTATCTTTCCCATCACCTAAAGTAGGTCTTTTCTACTATCTAATTAGGGAACACCTCTCTCCCACCCTCCCTATCTCCCCCTCTCTAAACCATCAAAGAATATTTTCTTCTCTGTTTAAACTATTTCTTGAGTTCTTATAATAGTGATCTTATAAAATATTTGCCCTTTTGCAACTGACTAATCTCACTCAGAATAATGCTGTCCAGATTCCTCCATGTTATGAAAGGTTTCACAGATTCATCACTGTTCTGTATCGATGCGTAGTATTCCATTGTGTGGAATACCATAATTCATTTATCCATTCATCCATTGATGGGCAACTTGGTTGCTTCCATCTTTTTGCTATTGTAAATAGTGCTGCAATGAACACGGGTGTGCATATATCTATTCATGTAAAGGCTCTTATTTCTCTAGGATATATTCTAAGGAGTGGGATTGCTGAATCTTACGGTAGTTCTATTTCTAGCTTTTTTTCAAAAATAATTTTATTGTGCTTTAAGTGAAAATTTACAAATCAAGCCAGTCTTTCACACAAAAACCCATGTACACCTTCCTACACACTCCCAATTACTCTCCCCCTAATGAGACAGCCTACTCTCTCCCTCCACTCTCTCTTTTCGTGTGCTTTTCGCCAGGTTCTAACACCCTCCACACTCTCATCTCCCCTCCAGGCAGGAGATGCTAACACAGTCTAAAGTGTCCACCTGATCCAAGAAGCTCACTCCTCACCAGCATCCCTCTCCAACCCATTGTCCAGTCCAATCCATGTCTGAAGAGCAGGCTTCGGGAATGGTTCCTGTCCTGGGGCAAAAGAAGGTCTGGGGACCATGACTACCGGGGTTCTTCCAGTCTCAGTCAGACCATTAAGTCTGGTCTTATGAGAATTTGGGGTCTGCATCCCACTGCTCTCCTGCTCCCTCAGGGGTTCTCTGTTGTGTTCCCTGTCAGGGCAGTCATCAGTTGTAGCCGGGCACCATCTAGTTCTTCTGGTCTCAGGCTGATGTAGTCTCTGGTTCATGTGGCCCTTTCTGTCTCTTGGGCTCATGATCACCTTGTGTCCTTGGTGTTCTTCATTCTCCTTTGATCCAGGTGGGTTGAGACCAATTGATGCATCTTAGATGGCTGCTTGCTAGCATTTAAGACCCCAGATGCCACTCTTCAAAGTGGGATGCAGAATGTTTTCTTAATAGATTTTATTATGCCAATTGACTTAGATGTCCCCTGAAACCAGCGTCCCCAAACCCCTGCCCCTGCTATGCTGAACTTCGAAGCAGTTTATTCAGGAAACTTCTTTGCTTTTGGTTTAGTCCAATTGTGCTGACCTCCCCTGTACTGTGTGCTGTCTTTCACTTCACCTAAGTAGTTCTTATATACTATCTAATTAGTGAATGCCCCTCTGTCCCGCTCCCCCCTCCGCCCTCTGTTAACCACAAAAGAGTGTTTTCTTCTCAGTTTAAACTATTTCTCAAGTTCTTATGATAGTGGTCTTATACAATATTTCTCCTTTCGCAACTGGCTATTTTCACTCGGCATAATGCCTTCCAGGTTCCTCCACGTTAAGAAATGTTTCACAGATTCCTCACTGTTCTTTATCGATGCGTACTGTTCCATTGTGTGACTACACCATAATTTATCCATTCATCCGTTGATAGGCACCTTGGTTGCTTCCATCTTTTTGCTATTGTAAACAGTGCTGCAATAAACATGGGAGTGCATACATCTGTTCATGTAAAGGCTCTTATTTCTCTAGGATATATTCCAAGGAGTGGGATTGCTGGATCATATGGTAGCTCTATTTCTAGCTTTTTAAGAAGCGCCAAATGGATTTCCAAAGTGGTTGTACCATTTTACTTTCCCACCTGCAGCGTATTAGTGTTCCAATCTCTCCACAGTCTCTCCAACATTTATTGTTCTGTGTTTTTTGGATTGATGCCAGCCTTGCTGTTGTGAGATGGAATTTCATTGTAGTTTTGGTTTGCATTTCTCTAATGGCTAATGATCGTGAGAATTTCCTCATATATCTGTTAGCTACCTGAATGTCTTCTTTAGTGAAGTGTCTTTTGCCCATTTTTTAATTGGGTTGTTTGTCTTTTTCAGTTGAGTTTTTACAGTATCATGTAGATTTTAGAGAATAGGTGCTGATCAGAAATGCCATAGCTAAAAACATTTTCTCAGTCTGTAGGTAATCTTTTTACTCTTTTGGTGAAGTCTTTGGATGAGTGTAGGTGTTTGATTTTTAGAAGCTCCCAGTTACCTAGTTTTTCTTCTGCATTTCTAGTAATGTTTTGTATACTGTTTATGCCATGTATTAGGGCTCTTAACGTTGTCCCAATTTTTTCTTTCATGATCTCTGTCGTTTTAGATTTTATACATAGGTCTTTGATCCGTTTTGAGCTTGTTCTTGTACATGGAGTGAGGTATGGGTTTTGGTTCATTTTTTTGCAGATGGATATCCAGTTATGCTGGTACCATTTGTTAAAAAGACTGTCTTGTCCCCATTTAACTGTTTTCAGGCCTTTGTCAAATATCGACTGCTCATGTATGGATGGATTTATGTCTGGATTCTCAATTCTGTTCCATTGGTCTAAGTATCTGCTTTTGTACAAGTACCAGGCTATTTTGACTACTGTGGCAGTATAATAGGCCCTAAAATCAGGTAGAGTAAGGCCTCCCACTTTATTCTTCTTTTTCATTAATGCTTTACTTATCCGGGGTCTCTTTCCTTTCAATATGAAGTTGGGGATTTGTTTTTCCATTTCATTAAAGAATGTCATTGGAATTTGGATTGGAATTGCATTAAATGTATAGATCACTTTGGGCAGCATAGATATTTTTATAATTTTAAGGCTTTGTGTCCATGAGCAAGGTATGTTTTTCCACTTAAGTAGGTCTCTTTTGGTTTCTTGCAGAAGTGTTTTTCAGTTTTCTTTGTAAAGGTCTTTTACATCTCTGGTAAGATTTATTCCTAAGTATTTACATCTCTGGTAAGATTTATTCCTAAGTATTTTATCTTCTTGAGGGCTTATTTTACCTTCTTGGGGCTACTGTAAATGGTATTCATTTGGTAATTTCCTCTTCGAATTTCTTTTTGTTGGCATAGATTTTTGTATGTTTATCTTGTATCCTGATACTCTGCTGAACTCTTCTATTAGTTTCAGTAGTTTTCTGGAGGATTCCCTAGGGTTTTCTGTGTTTAAGATCATGTCATCTGGAAATAGATATAATTATTCTTCTTCCTTGCCAATCTGGATGCACTTGATTTCTTTATCTAGCCTCATTGCTCTAGCTAGGACCTCCAGCACAATGTTGAATAACAGCAGTGACAAAGGGTATCCTTGTCTGGTTCCCTATCTCAATGGGAATGTTTTCAGGCTCTCTCCATTTAGGATGATGTTGGCTGTTGGCTTTGTATAAATGCCCTTTATTATGTTGAGGAATTTTCCTTCTATTCCTATTTTGCTGAGAGTTTTTTATCCTGAATGGGTGTTGAATTTGTCAAATGCCTTTTCTGCATCAGTTGGTAAAATCATGTGATTCTTGTCTTTTTTTTATTTATGTGTGGATTACATTCATTGTTTTTCTAATGTTGAACCATTCCTGCATACCTGTTATGAATCCCACTTAGTCATGGTGAATTATTTTTTTGACATGTTGTTGAATTCTATTGGCTAGAATTTTGTTGAGGATTGTTGCGTATCAGTTCATGTGGGACATAGGTCTGTAATTTTCTTTTTTGTGGTGTCTTCAGCTCATTTTAGTATCATGGATATACTGGCTTCACAGAATGAGTTTGGGAGTATTCCGTCCTCTTCTATGGTCTGAAATACCTTTAGTAGTGGTGGAGTAACCTCTTCTCTGAAAGTCTGGTAGAACCGTGCAGTGAAGCTGTCAGAGCCAGGACTTTTTTTGTTGGGAGTTTTTTGATTATCTTTTCAATTTCTTCTTTTGTTATCTGTCAGTTTAGCTGTGCTACCTGTTTTTGTGTTAGTTTAGGTAGATAGTGTGTTTCTAGGAATTCATCCATTTCTTCTAGGTTTTCCAATTTGTTAGAGTACACTTTTTCGTAGTAATCTGATATGATTCTTTTAATTTCATCTGAGTCTGTTGTAATATCACCCATCTCAATTCTTATTCGGGTTATTTGTTTCCTCTCCTGTTTTTCTTTTGTGAGTTCAGCCTATGGTTTATGAATTTTTTTTTTTTGATTTTTTCAAAGAACCAGCTTTTGGTCTTTTTAATTCTTTCATTTCTTTTTCTGTTTTCTATTTCGTTTAGTTCAGCTCTAATTTTTATTAAATGTTTTCTTCTGGTGGCTGAGGGTTTCTTTTGTTGTTTTCTTTATATTTATTCAAGTCGTAGGGATAATTCTTAGATTTTGGCCCTTTCTTCTTTTTTCTATGTGTGCATTTATTGATATAAATTGACCTCTGAGCACTGCTTTCACTGTGTCCCAAAGGTTCTGATAGGAAGTGTTTTCATTCTCATTGAATTCTATGTATTCCTTTATTCCATCCTTAATTTCTTCTATAATCCAATCTTTTTTGAGCAGGGTATTGTTCAGTTTCCAAGTGTTTTATTTCTTTTCCCTGTTTTTTCTGTTATTGATTTCCACTTTTATAGCCTTATGGTCAGAGAAGATGCTTTGTAATATTTCGATGTTTTGAATTCTTCTAAGGATTGCTTTATGACCTAATATGTGCTATACTCTAGAGAATGTTCCATGTGCACTAGGAAAGAAAGTATAGTTGGTTGTTGTAGGTCTATGAGGTCCTGTTGGTTGATTGTGGCATTTAGATCTTCTGCGTCTTTATTGATCTTCGTTCTGGATGTCTTGTCCTTTACTGAAAGTGATGTGTTGAAGTCTCCTACTATTATTGTGGAGCTGTCTATCTCGCTTTTCAATGTTGACAGAGTTTGTTTTATGTATCTTTTAGCCCTATCATTGCGTGCATAAACATTAAATATGGTTATATCTTCTTGGTATACTGTGCCTTTAATCACTATATAGTGTCGTTCCTTATCCTTTATGATGGACTTAACTTTAAAGCCTGTTTGTCAGAAATTAACAATGGCACTCCTGCTCTTTTTTGATTGTTGTTTGCTTCATATACTTTTTCCATCCTTTGAGTTTTAGTTTGTTTGTGTCTCGAAGTTTAAGGTGTCTCTTGTAGGCAGCATATAGACAGATCGTGTTTTTTAGTCCATTTTGCCACTCTCTGTCTCTTTATTGGTACATTTAGTCCGTTTACATTCAGCGTGATTATGGATATGTATGAAGTTAGTGTTATCATTTTGATGTCTTTTTGTGTGTGTTGTTAACAGTTTCTTTTTCCGACTTAATTTTATGTGCTGAGTAGATTATATATAGTCCTTTCCTCATATTCATTGTTTTTTATTTTGTTTCTGCTGAGTATTTTTTTCTTGTATTTTATTTTGATGGGTACAATACTTTGTGTCCTTTTGGTTACCTTATTATTTACCCCTGTTGTTGTTGTTAGGTGCTGTCGAGTTGGTTCCGACTCATAGAGACCCTATGCACAACAGAACAAAACACTGCCCGGTCCTGCGCCATCCTTACAATCGTTGTTACGCTTAAGCTCATTGTTGCAGCCACTGTGTCAATCCACCTTTTTGAGGGTTTTCCTCATTTCCACTGACCCTGTACTCTGTCAAGCATGACGTCCTTCTCCAGGGACTCATCCCTCCTGACAACATGCCCAAAGTATGTAAGACGCAGTCTCACCACCCTTGCCTCTAAGGAGCATTCTGGCCGCACTTCTTCAAAGATAGATGTGTTCGTTCTTTTGGCAGTCCATGATATATTCAATATTCTTCGCCAACACCACAATTCAAAGGCGTCAACTCTTCTTCGGTCTTCCTTATTCATTGTCCAGCTTTCACATGCATATGATGCGATTAAAAATACCATGGCTTGGGTCAGGCGCACCTTAGTGTTCAGGGTGACATCTTTGCTCTTCAACACTTTGAAGAGGTCCTTTGCAGCAGATTTGCCCAATGCAATGCGTGTTTTGATTTCTTGACTGCTGCTTCCGTGGGTGTTGATTGTGGATCCAAGTAAAATGAAATCCTTGACAACTTCAATCTTTTCTCCATTTATCATGATGTTGCTCATTGGTCCAGTTGTAAGGATTTTTGTTTTCTTTATGTTGAGGTGTAATCCATACTGAAGGCTGTGGTCTTTGATCTTCATTAGTAAGTGCTTCAAGTCCTCTTCACTTTCAGGAAGCAAGGTTGTACCATCTGCATAACGCAGGTTGTTAATGAGTCTTCCTCAAATCCTGATGCCCCGTTCGTCTTCATATAGTCCAGCTTCTCAGATTATTTGTTCAGCACACAGATTAAGTTTACCCCTGGTTTTCTAAATTTAAACCTTACTTTCACTTCTTTGTATCGCTGTATCTTCCTTTCCATATGGAAGATCTATGATTACATTTCTTAGTCCCTCTTACTTTTTTAATGTTGAGGGTTTTTTTATCTTGCTTTTTTTTTATTTCTCTGTCTGCGTTGACTTCTGATTGCTCTGCCCAGTGTTCCAGTCTTGGGTTGATGCCTGATATTATCGATTTTCTAACAAAAGAACTCCTTTTAGAATTTCTTGTAGTTTTGGTTGGTTTTTACGAATTCTCTAAACTTCTATTTATCTGGATATGTCCTACTTTCACCTTTGTATTTAAGAGACAGTTTTGCTGGATATATGATTCTTGGTTGGCAATTTTTTTCCTTCAATTTTTTTAAATAAGTCATCCCATTGCCTTCTTGCCTGCATGGTTTCTGCATAGTAGTCTGAGATTATTCTTATTGACTCTCCTTTGTAGGTGACTTTTTGTTTATTAAAATACTCTCTTTATCTTTGGTTTTGGCAAGTTTGATTATAATATCTCTTGGTGACTATCTTTTAACATCTACCTTATGTGGAGTTCGATGAGCATCTTAGATAGATATCTTCTCATCTTTCACAATATCAGAGAAGTTTTCAGCCAAAAAATCAACAATTCTCTCTGTATTTTCTGTTATCCCTCCCTGTTCTTGTTCTCCAGTCCCTCGCAGGTTATTTCTCTTGATAGAGTCCCACATCATTCTTAAAGTTTCTTCATTTTTTTTAATTCTTTTCTCCGATTTTTCTTCAAATATGTTACTGCCAAGTGATTTATGTTCAAGTTGAGAAATTATGGCTTCTACTTGCTCAATTCTGCTCCTCTGATTTTCTGTTGAGTCGTGTAATTCTGTAATTTTATTGTTAATCTTCTGAATTTCTGATTGCTGTCTGTGGATTTTTCCAGCTTATTAAATTTTTCATTATGTTTCTGAATAATCTTTTTAATTTCTTCAATTATTTTATCTGTGTGTTTCTTGGCTTGTTCTGCGTATTGTCTCATTTCCTTCCTGATGTCTTGAAGAGTTCTGTATATTAATCTTTTGTATTCTGCCTCTGGTAATTCCAGGAATGCACTTTTATCTAGAAGATCCCTGGATTCTTTGTTTGGAGAGCTTATTGAGATGACCGTGGTCTGTTTCTTTATGTGACTTGATATTGACTGTTGTCTTTGAGCCATCTAAAAGTTATTATATTAGTTTATGCCTGCTTACTCTGTCGTAGCCTCTTGCTTTCTTTTGTTTTGTTTTGATATGCCCAAATGGGTTGCTTGAGTGAGCTAGCTTGATTATTTTCACCTTTGGAACTCTGACGTCCTGTCCCCAGATGGAAAGAGCTGTTATCAGTTATATCATTCTAGGAGTCCATTCACTTTTCTTGTATGAATTCAGCTCAGGTGTCCAGGTAGCTGATCATGAAGTGTGTGGTACAGCTTCTGTCCTACAGTCTTAGAGGGGCAGTGGTAATTGGCGTATATACCAATATCTGATTGCAGCAGGGGGTCACGCTCTGAACAAGGCATGGGGCTGAGAACTGACCCCCGAGTGTCTCTGAGGAAAGCGCATCCCTGTTCCCTAGAGTGCGCAGGGTGGGTTCTTCAGACGGACCATGGGATCCTAATATTTTTGGTTGTAAAGACTGGGAGGTAGTAGTTATCCTTGGAACCCTGTAGTGGGTGGCTGGGTGACCTGAGTGGAGGTATCAGTTCTTAGGCCCATCATGTGGGTAGGTGAGGACCCTGTTTAATGGGCAAAGCAATGCCAAACATCACCCACCTCTCCGCCGCACAGCTGTAATGGTTAGAGTCTGCCAACAAGGGTCTAGTCTCCTGAAATAGGCCCACACAGGTCCATGCAGAGGGGAAAGGTGCTCAAAGTCCATGGACCGTTTATGCCTGGACAGGAGCGGCTTCTGTGCTGAGCTCCCCTGGTTAGTGGAGCTGGCAAATTATCTTTCCCTCCAATTACAATATTTTTTCCTTCTCCATGGCTGGGAGGATGCCTCTAGGCACTCAACAGTGCCTATCTCAGGCCCAAGGAATTCAGCCGCTGAAGCTGGCTTGTGAGTGGGGGGTGTGGTAAAATATACAGAAGTACTTAGCTTTTGCTGAGAGCGCCATTCTTCTCTGGTTCCAAACGTATGAGTAGACTGTGTGGCTGGCTGCTTCTCCCTAAGGAAACTGTGGCAAAATGCTAGTACCAACCCACTGCCGCCACTCCAGAATGATGCCTGAGGGCTTTCCGAGATTCAGGCCCAGTAACTCCTCTCTACTTCTGTACTGTCTCTTCTTCCCCCTTCCCCTCTGTTCTTTTTCTAAACTTGCCTTTGAAGCTCAGGGCTTCTAGCTTGTCGTAAATATACTTGTTTCACTTGGTTTTTTGTGTCTTTGTTGTATAGAGGGTTCGCCAGAGGTATCTGTATATTCTACCATCTTAGCCCAGCCAGGGTAAAAAAAATCTTTTGGATGCTCTAAAACCAAGAGAAATAGATCACAAATACTGAGCTTGCAGTGGTAAAATTATAGGTATATGGTTTAACAGTTCTGAAATTGTATATATTTACTAGGTTTAGACAAATAAAGAAGTGTATTTTAATAATGGGAGTCCCTGGTTATTGCAAATGGTTAACACTCTCAGCTGCTAATTGAAAGGCGTATGTTCAAAACTTTCACATTTCTAATGAAGACGATTCTTTACAAATTTGATCAAAATTTCACCTTTGATAAGAGAGTGGGTTTCTTATTTTATTACTCATAAAATATGAAGAAAGGATGAATATTAAGCAACTTATTAACGGATATAAATATTGCATAGAAGTCACCATCTCAGGTCCTCTGTGGGATGCAAGGATGAACATAACTCTTCTCAAGAGAGATCTGCTAGGGAGAGGAGTGAGCAGGTTACTGAGAAATGCAAGGGCCCCTTCCAGATTTCCCTTATGGTCTATAATATAGCAGAGATGTGGCCTGACTTTGTCTGGTTTCCAGGAGATCAGTACACAGTCTTTGCTGAGGTTAAAAATATTTCCACATCTTTTGAAGGTTTCTGACGTTCTACTTTTTATGTCCTGAAAAACTGCTTTAAGCCATTATAAAATAAAATATGATTAGTGTGAATGTTGCTAGTTGTTGGAAGGTATGCAATGATTTTACATTTTATTCTTCACAACAGAAATTTTACTCTCTAAAATCAAAAGGAGACAGCTGTCAAGATGTTAATAGACAGAATTGATAAACTATTACTACATCCAAATAGCATTTGAATAGGTGGGAACTAACTGAGTAGGTTAGGAAAATGGAAAAAGTTTTTTCTTAACTTTTCTGGATATCCATTTGGATAAGTGGACTTATGGAGAAGATAACCGTGAGAAAGAATTACAAGGGAATGAAACATTTTTTCCAAAAAGCTTAATAACTCAGTGTCATGGATTGAATTGTATACCCCAATAATATGTGTCAAATTGATTAGACCATGATTCCCAGTACTGCGTGGTTGTCCTTCATCTGGTGATTGTAATTTTATGTTAAAAACTACTAGGGTAGGAGTGTAACACCCTTACCCAGGTCACATCCCAGATCCATAAATAAAGGGAGTTTCCCTGGGGTATGGCCTACACCACCTTTTATCTTACAAGAGATGAAAGGAAGGGAAACAAGCAGAAAGTGTGGGACCGCATACCACCAAGATAACAGTACCAGGAGCAGAGCGAGTCCTTTGGATCTGGGGTCCATCCGTGGAGAAGCTCCTAATCTGGGGAAAGATTGATGCCCTGAATTTGGGCTTTTACCCTACTTCACTGTGAAGAAATAAATTTCTCTTTGTTAAAGCCCATCCACTTGTGTTATTTCTGTTACAGCAGCATTAGACTAAGACACTCAGGAAGATAATTTCATGGAAAATGCAATGAGCCATAATCCAGTGACAGAGTTGATAAGATAAAAGGCTAGCAGTCACTTTTCAATTTGTGCTTCAGTCAAAATGAAAAATAAACACATTATGCCTCTTTCAGTTCAAAAATAAAAATGTTTATATTTAAATACACACATGTACTTTATAGGAAGCCATACAGAATGTGGAACATTAAAGATCGTGATGGAATAAGAAGACAAACCAGTGAGTAATTGAAATTTTTTCTATTTTTTAAATAATTGGGTTACTTATTCTGTCTTGTAGCAATTCTATTTAGTGTACTCATATGGTCTTGGCAATTAGACCCATAAATCTTAGGGTTAGAAATTTAAATATATTACTTGTAATAAGGCAACTGATTTCTTGCATCCTAAAAAAAATAATGAGTTGTTACTTCAGGCTTCTAAGTTTGACTTTTACTTTTTGGTAAGTTAAAGTAACCCATTTCTGTTTCTAGGAGATAGATTGTTTAATAGATAGATTGTCTAATTCTGAGTGAAAAGAAAGGGCTATGTAATTCTTATGACTGTTTCAACAAAATTGTGATCAGAGTTTGCATAAATAGGACATAAAATGACAATTATTTTATTGTCTCCCAAAGATGTGCTTTGTTGTGTGAAGATTTCTTATCTACTACTGTATTTTTAATATAAAAGAACTAATAAATATGTATTAAAAGAATGCCAGCAAGATCCTAAAAATAAGAAAAAATTTGCATGGATTATATAGGATATTTTAGAATATTGGAGATGCTGATGCTGATCATGATGAATTATATCTTTCATCTCTTTCCCTTAATACTATTTTTGTCTAAATGGGGTTAAAAGAAAAATTGAAGAGAGAGAGAGAAATGAACAACTACACAGTGGTCACAGAGCTTGTCCTCCTAGGCCTTTCTGATGATCCTGACCTTCAGATTGTGACCTTCCTCTTTCTATTTATCACATATGTAGTAAGCTTCACTGGAAACCTGATTCTCACCACCCTAACCTCGGTGGACTCCCATCTACAGACACCTATGCATTTCTTCCTCCGGAACGTCTCCTTCCTAGAAATCTCCTTTACAACTGTATGCATTCCTAGATTTCTGGGTGCAATTATCACCAGGGATAAGACCATTTCCTACAACAACTGTGCAGCTCAACTCTTCTTTATTTTCATGAGGGTGACAGAATTTTACATTCTGACGGCTATGTCCTATGACCTCTATGTGGCCATCTGCAAGCCCCTGCATTACAAAAGCACCATGAATAGGAAACTCTGCTCCCTGCTTGTGTTATGTGTGTGGTTGAGAGGGTTTCTGACCATATTCCCACTTCTTATGTTTCTTCTCCCCCCCCCGGATTACTGTGCTTCCAAAGTCATTGATCACTTTGCATGCGACTATTTTCCCCTCTTACAACTATCTTGCTCAAATACATGGCTCCTAGAAGTAACTGGTTTTTACTTGGCTTTGGTTTCTTTGCTATTCACTTTGGCATTAATGATTTTGTCCTACATGTGTGTCATCAGGACTATTCTGAGAATCCTGTCTTCCAGTGAGAGAAAAAAACTTTCTTCACTTGTTCCTCCCACATGACTGTCATTTCCACCTCTTACGGAAGCTGCATCTTCATGTATGCCAATCCCTCTGCAAAAGAAAAGCATCATTGACCAAAGGAGTTGCTATTGCCAACACCTCTGTTGCCGCCGTGCAGAACCCCTTCATTTATTCCCTGAGGAACCAGGAAGTAAAACAAGTCTTCAAAAACTTCCTCCAGAACATAGTGTTTTCTACAAATTGGGAGCTGTTTTTTTGTTTTGTTTTGTTTTTGTTTTTTTAGCAAAAATACAGATACATGTGGTTGACATGAGTTGGAATCGAATCCACACCAACTTTTTTTTGGGGGGGGCGTATAAAGAACAATTAAATATAAACCTGAAATTCATAGATGTTTGTACAGGTATGCTTGTTCTTTTAGAGTCTCTTTACCTGTCACATCATTTGATCTGATATTTTGCAAATCCCTCACTTTAACGTCTGTGCCTGACTTTCTCCAATGCAGTGCCTATTAACATATTTTAAAATATGGTAAAGCTTATTTCTTCTACTGAATTTTCTGAAAAACTTACATTTTCCTTGAAGGCACACTGTAGTTAAGATGGAGTAAAGTTGTTTTAATTCTGTTTATTTTCTCAGCTCTTAAAAGACACAGTTATTATTGCTTCATACTTCAAATGTAGTGTTTCAAATGTACGTAATTTCTTATGCATTTTCAAGATGAATATTGGTAGTGTTTTCAGTAATGTTTCTAGAATTTCCATGCTCTGTGTTATTGTTCATTAAATTCAGTTTAAAACATACTATCGTGTTGCACTTTGAATACAGAACTTTATACTTTGTGAAATTTAATGTATATTTTCTGGATAAATATTAGTCATGATATTAAGTAATTTTTATAGAATTTTCATGTTTTAAAACTTCTTTGGAGATATTCATAGTTTTTCTAAAACATGCAAAGTAAATGCACTAAAACTAAAACACATTTCACTTCTATTTTTCTGTAAATTATAAAAGTTCCGCGTTGCAAACTACAAAAATAAATTTAGGCTACACTATGATTATTTTGGAAAGCCTAGTGGTGTACTGGTTAAGTGCTACGGCTGCTAACCAAGAGGTCAGCAATTCGAATCTGCCAGGCGCTCCTTGGAAACTCTATGGGGCAGTTCTACTCTGTCCTATAGGGTCGCTAGGAGTCGGAATCGACTTGACGGCAGCGGGTTTTGGTTTTATGATTATTTTAATTATATGAACCCCACAAGTTATATGAACAGTGTTGTGATAATGATTCATCTGGCTTAAAATATAAAACATTAATTAATGGCTATATTTTAGAAGAATTACAATTTCAAATTTTCTTTTTTTCTTGTTCTCCCAAATTATGTTGACTAGAAAATTTTGTTTAACAGACTTCATTGTTAAATTGTAGACTACAAAGTGAAGTATAAGAAAAAAAAACTTGAAGTACTTGTCAAATCATGAAAAGGGTTGTTATGCAGATTTTTAGTATAATTCAAATAAGTTTTGGTCTTTATATGTATCTATATGCTTTTAAGATCTGGAACACAGTGCGTTCCAATATGAGAAAGGAACATGGTGACTTCTCTCTGAGGAATTTAAAACCTGAAAGTCTTGGTGATACCTTACACTTGTCTGTGATTTAAATAGTCTCAGAGATCTTTTACATATACCTTTTATTCATGTATTTATTCATCTCTTTATTCCCAAATTTCAGTATCTACGTAGGAAATGATTCAGTGATGGAAAAGAATGCCTTTTGTGCTTGTTCATTTCCAGTGTAACAAAAAAAAAGTAAGTTGATGATTATAATCCAATTGTATATAAATTCTATAATATCTCTAAGAAGAATACACTGTACAGGCACATGAAAATATTAAGGTTACAAATATAATAGGCTTGCCCACATCATTCAGAATTTGGAAACAACATTACAGCAATAAGGAAGGTACAATCATTGTTATTTTTATGTATTATATTAGGATTACAGTCAAGATAGAGACAGTAGATAAAGAGAAAAATTTGCTGCATTGCAAAGCCTTGTGTAACTAGACATTCCATTAATAACTAACATTTAGTTAATACTTAAAAATACTATACACACGACCAAGTATAAAAGCTTAATTATTTTTGCAAACTCCTACGACATAGTGGGTTCCTTGGGTGGTACAAACTGTTAATGCTGCACTCAACTGCTAAACAAAAGATTGGAGATTCGAGTCCACCCAAAACTGCTTCAGAAGAAAGGCTTGGAAATCTACTTCCAAAATATAAGCCATTGAAAACCCTATGAAGCACATTTCGATTTTTAGGCACATGGGGTTGTCATTGACTGGACAGCAACAGTTCTTTTTTTTTTTTTTAAAGACATATGTAGTAATCATTCTAAGTGACTACACTTTATGTTTTTAAACTTGATTGACATCTGGCATGGCGGAACAATAGCTGTCATTCTGAGCAAACTAAGTAAACGACAGTCTTTGCAACTATAGAGAAAAATAAAAATACTTATCCATGTATGTAGATTTGGGGTTCCGTCTGAAATTGAGTTAAATTTGGTGTATTCATAATTATAATTATTTAATACATTATAAGCAATAAGGTACTTTTTTCTGCTTAAATAAACAATGACTGTTATTGAAGTACTGAGTTATGATACCTAACTTTCAACTTACCATCAATAAGAACTTAAGAAAATTAGGCACGTTAGCTTTTCCAACTTCAATGTCGTCATTTTTTAAAAATAAAGATGAAAATACTTTAGTTTTTATGCCATATGCTTACCGTGGGAACCCTGGTGGCTTAGTGGTTAAGTGCTACAGCTGCGAACCAAAGAGTTGGCAGTTCGAATCTGCCAGGTGCTCTTTGGAAACTCTAGGGAGCAGTTCTACTCTGTCCTTCAGGGTCTCTATGAGTCAGAATTGACTCGACAGCACTGGGTTTGTTTTTTTTGTGTGTGTGCTTACGGTGAGATAAAATTATAAAAGATATATATACATAGATTAATTTTTTTTAAAGTAAGAAACGTTATTCAAATGTAACACTAGTGTTTAAGAATGCAACAGTATGAAGGGCTTAGGTTTTGCTCCAAATCTATGACTTTGTCTGTTTATATGTGAAATAATATATGTATATATATATTTAGGCACTCCAATCTATTGTGCACAGGTGAAATTTCTTTCCCAGCTCTTAATTTCATATCATGTAAAGCCATTACTTGCTAGTCACATTGAGTTTAGTCTGGTCAATTTAAAAATATCAGCTTCATATTCAACTAGCTTCAGCGAGGCATTGAAATTTGGGTGGAGTCTTGGGCTCCTTTCATTGCCTCTTCTCTACTCAGAGATAGTTCGTGACTGGGACAAAGGCAGAAGACAGATGGAAAAGGACACCTTGTATTTATCTGGTGCTCCTTTAAATCTCTTTTGATTAATATTGGATCTTTGTGGGAGGGTGTCTAAATGCAGATACTCCTATATGGTGCATATGAGTAAATTCAATGGACTTCACACAAATTGCGGTGCTACAACCAATCCCTCACCAGTATTTAACTCTGAGGTACACAACATAGAAAATTGCATTAGTGTTCCTTAATCTGGAAGCAGCTAAACTTGAAAGGGTTCTTGCAAAATGCCTAAAGTGTGATTATCTTTTCTGATGTTTAATTGATCTAAGGGAAACCTGCACATTCTTGGTTTAACAAGTAATAATTGTAATGACTACTTCACTTCTGCTCACTCTCTGTGCCCAAATGTCTCTCTGAAATTCTCTTTCTCTTCTACTCAAATTGAGAGGGCAGAGCAGCAAATACAGTGTGATATACCAAATCGCTGTAAACAGAAGACTGTCATTCTCAGAAGCACTGAGTATTCATGTATCTGGTTCTCTAAGACCTTTTAAACTTGACCTTGAGAGTCATTGTCAGGTTGCAACATTCACAGAAAATGGAGGGAAAATCGTTTCTAAGCTGATGATGACGTGGTTCCATTAATCTTTCTCTTTTAGCAAACTCCACTGTATACGGAATAATGAGAGATTCTAGATAATGGTTTCTGGTAGCAGAATCTGTCCCGCTGCCAGTTATTTAGCTCTGTAATGGTTGCTTGACCCCAAAATTATCTTGACTGTAGGGCGTTATAAATTGAATTGTGTCTGCCCCAAAATATCAGTTGCAAGTCCTAACTCCTCTACCCGTGGTTATAATTCCATATGGGAATGTGTTTTTTCGTTGCGTTAATAATGTAATAAAAACAAACAAACAAACATTGCCATTGAGTCTATTCTGACTCACAGCAACCCTATATGAAAAAGTAGAACTGCTTCATGTGGTTTCCAAGGAGTGGCTGGTGGATTCAAACTGCCAACTTTTTGGTTAGCAACAGAACTCTTAACCACTGCACCACCAGGTTTTCCAATAATGTAGGATGTGTCTTAAATCAATCTTTTTTGAGATATAAAAGAGCAGATTAAGCCAGGGATAGCAAGCACAATTGGGAGAAGGTAGATACCATGCCACTTGAAGATCATCAAGGAACCAAGGAACAGAAGCTGAAGAGACAAGGACCTACCCCTCGAAGAGACAAGGACCTACCCCTCGAAGAGACACAGATAGAACGCCTTCCTCCAGAGCTGGTGCCCTGAATTCAAACTTCTGTCTAGCCTCCTAAAATGTGAGAAAATAAATGTGTTTGTTAATGTCACCCACTTATTGTATTTCTGTTATAGCAGGACAAGATAATTAAGACACGAGGGTTAAGTATTTGATTTTTGTAGCTTTGGAAAGTCAACCACAATGCCAACCCAGAAGAAAATTTTCTTAGCATCCTCTTACAAAGACATGAAAACAGCTTGGCGCTATTTCCATTTTGCATACCTTTGTAAATTAGTACAGTAGAGGAACAAGCATCCAAGTTCAGATGAATGAGGAAATACACATAAGTGAATTTTCTCATGAAAATTATGCTGTATGACAGTACACTAGGCAAAGGAATGGTATATCATCCCGTTGATTAATTAAAAAGACATCTAGAACTGTTTGTTAAACTCGCTCAACCTCAGATGCATTGGCTCAGTTGTTTATCCTCAGGGTAGATCTGAAAATATAGATAACAAGTGTATTCACTCTCAGTTAGTTCAGGACAATCCTTGCACAGAAACAATAGGAAAGCAAAAATAATAATAAATTTTATTGAAGATATTGGAAAGTAAAAAAAAAAAAGCAAAGTATTTTAGGATTAAAATACAATATATTAAAGAATTCAGAATGATAATCCCAGCAAAGGAGGTCACTTTTCCCTGCCCATAATGGAAGAGGTAGCTGAACAGATAAATCAGGAAATCTTCCTAACAGGTTAAAAAGAAGAACAAAAACTGTAGTGTAGGACTTGCCAAGTTTGTGAAGCTAGAAAACTTTTATACTTTCAAAGTTTATTTAAAAGGTTAAGTCATAGAAATAAGAGTGGGGACAAGATAGCCTTTACCCTAAAGAAAAGCTTCAAATTACATGAATTCATGGATTTAGATTAATATGCCTTTGAATATTAGTGTCCCTAATCATCTGCTAGAAAAAAGCATAAAATCTCTGTAGGAAAATATCATTGCCCTAAACATCACTATATTTCTATAACTTTGTCACACATCTCCTATCTATCAGAAACAATACCCTGGCACATGAGCAGACAAAGCAATATAAATAAAATCAAACAAAGCTAACAATAAAAACAGGAAGAGTGGCGATAGAAAATAGACTCAAAAGGCACAAATGTTAAATTAGCTATGCTTAATATATTCAAAAGATCACAGTAAGAATTGTAATTTTGATTCAAGTTCTTAGAATTACTGAGGAAAAAAAATCTGATATTTAAAGTTCTCCTTAATAACTCAGTGGAGGAGTTTAAGAGCAGATTAACACAGCCAAAGAAAGAGCTAGTGTACTGGAACAGAACTCAGAAGAGTGAATATTTGAGAAATACTAAAGGAAAACTAGAGAAGAGGGTAAGAGACAAAGAGAATAAGGTGAGAACTTCTACCAGATGGATTAATGGGGTTCCAGAAAGAGAAAGGGAAAAAAAAAAAAAAAAGGAGAGGCAATTTTTGAAGTGATAAACCAAAAAGAAAAAAAAAAATCTGTTACCTTTGAGTCGATTCTGACTCATAGCGACCCTAGACAGAGTAGAACTGCCCCATAGGGTTTCCAAGGAGCTGCTTTGGATTTGAACTGCCAACTTTTTCGTTAGCAGCCCAGCTCTTTTTTTTTCCTTCTTTTTTGTTTTAATTATTTTCTTGTTATCGTTGGGAATGTACATAGCAAAATATACACCAATTCAACAGTTCCTACATGTACAATTCAGTGACATTGATTACATTCTTCAAGTTGTGCAACCATTCTCACCCTCATTTTCTGGGTTCTTCCTCCCCCATCAACATAAACTCACTGTTCCCTAAGATTCCTATCAAATCTTTTGAGTTGCTGTTGTCATTATAGATACAGTTCTTTTTTAAAAAATTTTTTATACGTTCACAGAGCAAATTAGCTTCTCATTAAACAATTAATACACATATTGTTTTGTGACATTGATTGCCAACCCCACGACATGTCAACACTGTCCACTTCTCAATCTTGAGTTCTCTATTTCCATTCCTCTCTGTCAGACCAGTAAGTCTGCTCTTTTTTAGTGAGTTAGAATTTTGTTCTACAGTTTTCTCCAGCTCTGTCCAGGACCCTCTATTGTGATCCCTATCAGAGAAGTTCGTCGAGGTAGCTGAGCACCATCTAGTTGTGTTGGACTCAGTCTGGTGGAGGTCGTGGTACTTGTGGTCCATTAGTCCTTTGGACTAATCTTTCCCTTGTGTCTTTCGTTCTCTTCATTCTCTCTTGCTCCAGATGGGGTGGGACCAGGGAAGTATCTTAGATACCCGCTCACAAGTTTCTAAGACCCAAGAGGTTGTTCACCAAAGTAGAATGTAGAACATTTTCTTTATAAATCATGTTATGCCAATTGAGCTAGATGTCCCCTGAGACTATGGTCCCCAGCCCTTAGCCCAGTAATTCCGTTCCTCTGGGAGTTTGAATGTGTCTATGAAGCTTCCATGACCTTGCCTTGGTCATGTTGTGCTGACTTTCCCAGCATTGTGTACTATCTGACCCTTCACCAAATTTACCACTTACCTATTGTTTAGTGATTTTCCCTCCCCAGCCTTCTCCTCCCTCGTAACCATCATAGATTGTTTCTTTCTGTGTGTAAACCTTTCCATGAGTTTTTCTAACAGTGATCTCATACAGAATTTGTCCTTCATGATTGAATTTCACTCAGTATAATGTCCTCCAGATTCATCCATGTTGTAAGATGTTTCACAGATTCATCATTGTTCTTTATTATTGCATAGTATTTCATGTTGTGTATGTACCATAGTTTGTTTATCCATTCTTCTGTTGATGGGCACTTAGGTTGTGTCCATCTTTTTCCTATTGTTAATAATGTCGCAATGAACATGGGTGCACATATGTCTATTTGTATGACGGCTCTTATTTCTCTAGGATGTATTCTTAGAAGTGGGACAGCTGAATCATATAGTATTTCTATTTCTAGCTTTTTAAGGAAGCCACCATATCTTTTTCCTAAATGGTTGTACCATTTTGCATTCCCACCAGCAGTGCATAAGAGTTCCAATCTCCCTGCAACCTCTCCAATATTTGTTAATTTCTGTTTTTTTTTTGATTAGTGCCAGTGATATTGGGGTGAGATGGTGTCTCATTGTAGTTTTCGTTTATGTTTCTCTAATGGCTAGCGATCGGAAATATTTTCTCATGTGTCTATTAGCCATGTGAATGTCTTCTTTAGAGAAGTATCTGTTCATATACTTTGTCCATATTTTAATAGTTTATTTGTCTTTTTGTAGTAGAGGTGCTGGATTTTCCTACAGATTTTAGAGATTGCAACTTTGTTGGACTTGTCATAGCCAAATATTTTTCCCAATCTGTAGGTTCTCATTTTGCTGTGTTGGTGAAGTCTTTTGATGAGCATAAGTGTTTAATTTTTAGAAGATTCCAGTTACTAGCTTATCTTCTGGTGTTTGTGTATTGTTGGTTATGGTTTGTATGCCATTTATGCCATGTATTAGGGACTCTTGCGTTGACCTTGTTTTTTCTTCTATGATCTTTATAGTTTTTGATTTCATATTTAGGTCTTTGACTTATTTTGAATTAGTTTTTGTGTATGGTGTGAAGTATGGGTTCTGTTTATTTTTTCCAGATGGACACCTAGTTTTGCCAGCACCAATTGTTAGAAAGACTGTCTTTTCCCCATTTAGTGGTCTTTGGGCCTTTGTTGAAGATCAGTTGACCATAGGTGGGTGGATTCACATCTGCATACTTGATTCAATTCCATTGATTACTGTGTCTGTCATTGTACCAATACCAGGCTGTTTTGACTATTGTAGCTGTAGAGCAGTTTCTGAGGTCAAATAGTATGAGGCCTCCTGCTTTATTCTTCTTCTTCAATAGTGATTTACTTATCTGTGGCCTCTTACCTTTCCATATAAATTTAATGATTAGTTTTTCCATCTTGTTATAGAATGCTGTTGGACCGGCTTGCATTGTACTTGCAGATTGCTTTGGGTAGAATTGACATTTTCACAATGTTGAGTCTACCTATCCATGTGCATGGTATGTTTTTCCATTTATGTAGGTCTCTTTTGATTTCTTGCAGTAGGATTTTGTAGTTTTTTTTTTTTTTGTATATGTCCTTTACATCCTGGTTAGATTTATGCCTAAGTATTTTATTTTTTTAGGACTTATCTTAAATTGTATTGCTTTACTCGTTTCCTTTTCCATGTTCTTTTTATTGGTGTATAGGAATCCAACAGTTTTTTCTATGTTTATCTTGTATCCCGCTCTACTGCAGAATCTTTCTATTAGTTCCAGTAGTTTTCTTGTGTATCTTTGAGGAGGTTTATGTACAGTATAGTATCATCCTCAAATAGGGATAGTTTTACTTCTTCCTTGTCTATTTGAATGTCCTGTTTTTCCTTTTTTTATTGCTGTAGGTAGGTCTTCTAGCACAATGTTTAATAGCAGTAGTGATAAAGGGCATCCTTGTTTTGTTCCTGTTCTCAGGGGGAATGTTTTCAGCCACTCTCTGTTGAGAATGATATTGGCTGTTGGTTTTGTTTAGATGACCTTTATTATGTCGAGAAATTTCCTTTTTATATCTATTTTATTGAGAGTTTTTATCAGGTATGGGTGTTATACTTTATCAAATGACTTTTCTGAGTCTATTGAGATGATCATGTGATTCTTTTGTTTTATTTAGTTTCTCCAATGTTGAATCATTGTTGCATACCTGGTATGAATTCCACTTGGTCATGGTTTTTTTTTTTTTTTTGATATGATGCTGAATTCTATTAGCTAGAATTTTGTGGAGAGTTTTTGCATCTATATTCATGAGAGATATTGGTCTGTAATTTTTCTTTTTTTGTGGTGTCTTTGCCTGATTTTGGTATCAGGGTTATGCTGTCTTCATAGAATCAGTTAGGAAGTATCCCTTCCTTTTGTATGTTCTGAAATAGTTTTAGTAGTACTACTGCGAATTCTTCTTTGAATGTTTGGTAGAATTCTCCAGTGAAGCCATCTGAGCCAAGGCTGTTTTTTATTGGAAGTTTTTCAAAATTGCCTTTTCAATCTCTTCTCGTTATGGGTCTGTCCAGATTTTAGACCTCAATTTATGTTAGTTTAGGAAGATAGTGTGTTTCTAGAAATTTGTCCATTTCCTCTAGGTTTTCAAATTTGTTGGAGTGTAGATTTCATACTACTCTGTTATGAACCTTTTTATTTCAGTTAAGTCTGTTGTAATGTCCCCCGTTTTATTTCTTATTTGGGTTATTTTTGTCTTCACCTGTTTTTCTTTTGTCAATTTGACCAATGGTTTGTTGATTTTGTTGATCCTTTGATAGAACCAACTTTTGGTTTTGTTGCTCCTTTCTATTTTCTATTTCATTCACTTATTTCTGATTTTTATGATTTCCTTTCTTTTCATGGCTCTGGACTTCTTCTGCTCTTCTCTTTCCGTCTGTCCAAGTTGTATAGCTAGTGTTTTGATTTTGTCCCTTTCTTCATTTTTGATGTGTGCATCTATCACTACTGACCTCTGAGCACTGCCTTTGCTGTGTACAAAGAATGAACAGGGTCAAGATACCCTGAACATTGTTGTAATTAAGACATTATTCATCTGAATTAGTTGGTTTTACATTAAGATGCTAATTGTAATCCACAAGAAATCATTAAGAAAATAATTTGAAATGTATGCTGTAAAAGATACAATAAATAAATTTAAAGGTACACTAGGACATACCAATTTAACACAAAAGAAGCCAGCAATCCAGGAATAGACTAATAAAAAAGACATAAGCATATTAAAAAAAAAAGGAAGACATAAGTCTTACTTTATCAGTAATTAAATTTAAACAATGAAACAACCCAATTGAAAGGCAGAGATTGGAAACATAGTCTAAAAAGAGAACTTAACCCAAATATATGTCTGTCTATTATAGGCACTCTTTAGATTAAAAGACACAAATAGATTGAAAATAGGATTTAAAAGATAGGCCAGGTATTCCGGATTGAAAGTGTCTCCGAAATATATATGTTGAAGTGCTAAAAATTGTACCTGGAAGTTGTGACCTTGTTTGGGAAAATAGCGCTATTCTTGGAAGATAAAAGAAAAACCTTCGCCATCCTGTTGATTATAACTCATAGTGACCATATAGGATAGAGGAGAACCACCCCATAGGGTTTCCAAAGAGCAGCTGATGATATTGTCACTTAAGCCATACCAGAGTAGGATAAGTCCTATTCCATTCTGAGTGGTACCTTAAAAGGAGATAACAGACAGGGAGATGGAAAGAAACACACAGAGTAAGACAGATGCCAGGTGATAATGGAGGCAGACACATCTATAAGCATCCATAAGCATGCCAAGAATTGCAAAGGGCTAAAAGAAGCTACAAGGCGCCCTGACAGTGCAGTAGCTAATAGCTCAGCTCCTAACCGAAATGTCAGCAGTTGGAATCCACCAGCCACTCTTTGAAAACCCCATGAGAAAGTTCCGCTCTATCCCATAGGGTTGCTGTGAGTTGGAATTGACTCAACGGCAACAGTTTTTTTTTTTTTTTTTCACTGTAAGAAGCTGAGACAGGAAGGACCTTTCTGTAGAACAAACAGAGAGAGAGCTCATAGACCCATTAATGAATCTGGGCTCTAGTCTTCAGAACTGAGACAATAAATTCTGTTCTTCAAAACCATTTACTTTGTAGTATTTTGTCATGACAGCACTAGGAATCTAACATACCACGCAAGCAGTAGCCCAAAAAAAAAAAGAGCTGGGTTGCCTATGATAATATTTGATGTATTAGACTTTAAGACAAAAAAGTTACAGGATACAAATAATATTTTATAATTATAAAGTGTTTATCTATTGGGCAGAAGAAACAATTATAAACATGTATTCACCTAACATTCCACAATAATAGAGACTTCAATAACTCATTTTCAATAATGGATATAAAACTGGGCAGTATACATGGGACATTCTCCAGAGTGACCATATACCAGACTATAAAACAAACCTAAATAGATACAAAATAATTGAAATAATACAAAATATGTTCTTTGACCAAAATACAACTAAATTAGAAATCAACAATAGAAGAAAATCACAAATATATGTAAATTAAACAGTACACTCCTAAATAACAAATAAGCCAAAGAATAAATCACAAGGAGAGTTTAAAAATAATATTTTTAGATTAAAGGAAGTGAAAAACAGCATGCTAAAACATATGGATTGCAGCTTTAGAATGGTTTATACAGAAATTAATAGCTCCAAGTGCCTATGTTAAAAAGGAAGACAGGTCTCAAATCAATAAACAAATGTTTTGCCTTTGGAAACAAGAAAAAGAAGAGTAAAATGGCACAAAACAAACAAAAGAGAGTACGTATTATATGATTTTATTCATATGAAATTCTACTAAATGAAAACTAGTTGTAGATCCATTGTTGCCTGTACATAGATGTAGGTGTTAATATTGATGTAAGTATATATATATTTGACTTAATAACTATATATATATATATATTTTTGTGAAACCAAAACGTTCACTAATGAGAGGACAATGTGAGTTTCAAATCTTTGATTAAAATGTATTTATTGAGTATAAATTATATCACCTTTACCAGGCACTAGAGATATAAATATAAAACAACCAAGGCCTGTTCCTTCCAGGTTAAGTAGTAATTTAATAGAAACAGGTTTATGTACAAATAATTTCAGTAGAGTAAGCTAAGAGGACAAAGTTTTGGGAGAGCAAAGAGGAGATAGCACCTAATCTTGGCTTTACACAAAGGGAAGATTTCAAGGATTTTATTAAATTTAGACCAAACCTTAAAGAAAAGTATGGGTGTATATGGGTGTGTATTTGTGTGTATGTGTGCACGTCTGAAAATGCCTAGTGTTTACAGGAATAAATGAAAGATTTGATGATGTTAGCGCAAATGTTGCACAGGGCCTAGGTTCTGGGTTGCACAGGGTTAGTTTAAGAACAACAAAAAGGAGAAATAACTGATCTCCCGGCACTTGTCCAAAATAATTTTCTACAATAATGGAAATGTTCTATAATCTGTGCTGCCTGATACATTAGCCACTAGACACATGTGGCTACTGATCATTTTAGATACGGCTAGTGTGACTAAGGAACTGAACTGCTATTTTATTTCATTCATATTTAAATTTAAATAACCACAAAAGTAACTTACTCCTGAGCAAGGCTGATACTTGGTTATTAGTTCAAATTCAAATAATATTACTGCTTTAAAGATGAAACACAGGACATTCTGGAAACATGTAAGAGTTTGAGAGAATCTGAGAAGACTTCTCCAAGAGAGTACAATTAAAGTACAAATGAATTGAGGTACCAGAGAAACCACCTCTAGCAGACAGAAGAACACATGTGAATGTCCTGAAGGAGAAGAGAAAGTGTCAGATTGTTAAAGAAACAAACAACAAATAACGAGTATCTCAAAATGACAAAAGTGAGGGACATGCTTATGGATAGGTAGACTCAACATTGTGAAAATATCAATTCTACCGAAAGGAATCCACAAATACAAAGCAATTCTCATCCAAATACCAACAGCATTCTTTAAAGAGATGGAAAAACTAATTATTAACTTTATACAGAAATGAAAGAGGCCCCACATAAGTAAAGTACTATTGAAGAAGAAGAATTCACTAGGAAGACTCGCACTACCTGGCCTCAGAATCTACTGTACGGCTACGGTAGTCAAAACAGCCTGGTACTGGTACAATGACAGCTACATTGACCGGTGGAACAGAATTGAGAACCCAGGTATAAATCCATCCACCTACAATCACCTGATCTTGGAAAAGGGCCCAAAGTCCATCAAATGTGGAAAAGACAGTCTTTTTAACAAATTCTGCTGGCAAAACTGGATGTCCCTCTGCAAAAAAATGAAACAGGGCCCATACCTCACACTATACACAAAAACTAATTAAAAATGGATCAAACACCTAAATATAAAATCAAAAACCACAAAGGTCATAGGAGAAAAAATAGGATCAATGCTAGAGGCCCTAATACATGTCATTAACAGGATACAAACCATAACTAACAAGACACAAACTCTAGAATATAAGTTAGATTACTGGAATCTTCTAAAAATTAAACACTCCTGCTCATCAAAAGACTTCACCAAAAGATTAAAAAAAGAACTTAGATTTGGAAAAATCTCTGACTATGACAAATTCAACAGAAGTCTAATCTCTAAAATCTCCAGGAAAATCCAATACCTCTACAACAAAAAGACAAATAATCCAATTAAAAAATGGGCAAAGGAAATTAACAGACACTTCACCAAAGAAGGCGCCAAGTGACTAACAGACACATGAGGAAATGACCGTGATCACCAGCCAATAGAGAATTGGAAATTGATACTACAATGAGATACCATCTCACCCCAACATTACTGCCATAAATCAAAAAAACACACACACACAAAAAATAACGCATGTTGAAGAATTTGTGGGGAGACTGGAACTCTTATGCACTACTGGTGGGAATGCAAAATGGTACGACCATTTTGGAAAACGATATGGCACTTCTTTAGAAAGCTAGAAAGATAACACCGTAAGATCCAGCAATCCCACTCCTAGGAATATATCTTTGGGAAATAAGAGCTGTCACATGAATAGACAAATGCATACCCATGTTCATTGCAGCATTTTTCACAACAGCAAAATTTTGCTCATAAAAGACTCGAGGGAATTAAATGAAATAAAAGGAAAAAAGAAAAAGAAATCTCCTGTGGAGGCTGGTGTTCCTGTCTACCAATTACGTACAAAAAAAAAAAAGAGAGAGAGAATTGTCAATTCCTTTAAGTACAAAACTGAGGGGACGTTCTCCCAAAAGATAACCAGAAATGATTTAAACTCTATATAAGATGTCAACAGTATTCTGCTATTCCACTCCCAAGGGGTCATAAATTGTTTAGAAATTTATCTATGTCTATATCTGAATTGTAATAAGAGAATTGTCCTTCACAGTTGTTCAGTAACTGGCTGCTCATCACTCGGACCCTATGTTAAATACATTTAGAGATGGTGATATTTAAGTTACGTGGTGGTATGCAATCTACTCTCAACTCCCATGGAGCTGTTGAGTAATTTTACTGGTCAGATGTTTAACTCCAAAAGGAATTTTTGTCTCCATTAGGCAATATATTAAGATTCTGTTACCTTGGTTGTTTCCCACCCCAATACTTGCGAAAAAAATATGTTGTCGTTGTTAGTTGCCATCGTCACTATGAGTCAGAATTGACTCAATGGCAATGGTTGTTTTTTTTTTAATAGTGACACCATGTACAAGAGGGGGAGAAGCTGCCCCATCCTGTGCCATCCTCACAATCATTGCCATGTTTGAGCTCATTGTTGTAGTCACTGTGTCAATCCATGTCTTTGAGGGTCTTCCTCTTTTTCACTGACCCTTTACTTTATCAAGCATAATGTCCTTCACCAGGGACTGATCCCTCCTGATAACATATCCAAAGCACGTGAAAGAAAGTCTCGGCACCCTTGCTTCAGAAAAGTATTCTGGCTGTACTTCTTCCAAGATAGACTTGTTCATTCTTCTGGCAGTCACTGGCATATTCAATATTCTTCACCAACACCTAATTCATTGTCCAGCTTTCACATTCATATGTGGTCATTGAAAATACCATAGCTTCGGTCAGGCACACCTTGGTCTTCAAAGTGACATCTTTGCTTCTTAACACTTTAAGGAGGTCTTTTGTAGCAGATTTGCCCAGAGCAATACTGTTAAACATATAATATGAGATATTTCATTCTGAGATCATATTGTTTAGAAATTTATCTATGTCTGTATCTGAATTGTAATAAGAGAATTGTCCTTCACAGTTGCACAGTAACTGGCTGCTCATCACTCGGACTCTATGTTAACTCAATTTTGAGATGGTGATATTTAAGTTACACGGTGGTGTGTGATTTACTTCCAAATATATGTAAGTGTGGAGATGAGAATAGAAATTTTAAGAAAAGCTTTTTTATTTCCCTTCCACAGACATCTATGGTTAAGGGAAGTCATGGTCCTCATTTATCTTTGATGTAGCTTTTTCTTACTGGGTTGTTTAAGAAAATAATTTCCCTGGTCCCAGCTTGATATCTCTGCATGTGCAATAACTAACCACTGTGCATGGGACTTAATTTGGCTTCGTTTCCCCATTGTATGAGTCCTAGTAAAGTCCAATACCTATATCAACGCCTTTTTCATGTCTGTAACCTGTATTGACCTTTTTCAGGACTCATTCACAATATCTTTCTAGATAGTGCAGGTTTCTCTTACTTTTCCAGTAGCTCAGTCATTCATCTTACACCATATATATATACATATAAAACCAGATCAAACCAGTTGCCCCGAGTCAATTCCAACTCATAGTGACTTTATAGAACAGAGTTGAATTGCCCCATAGGGTTTCTAAGGCTCTAAATCTTTATGGAAGCTGGCTGCCACACCTTTCTCCTGTGGAATAGGCTGGTGAGTTCAAATTGCTTACCTTTTGATTAGCATCAGAGCACTTAACCGCTGTGCCACCAGAACTCATACACAGGTGTATATATATATAAACCCACCAGAGCTCATATATACATATATACACACACACACACACATATATACCCACACAAATATACAAAAATACAAATCTATTTTTAATTTCTTTCAGCAATTTGAGGCTTTTTGTGCCAGAGATGTATTTTTCAATATACCTGCTGTCTCAGCTAGCTAGTGCTGCTATAACAGAAGTACCACAAGTGGATGGATGGCTTTAACATAGAGAAATTTTTTCTCTCACAGCATAACAGGCTAGAAATCCGAATTCAGGGTGCTAGCTCCAGGAGAAGGCCTTCTCCCTCTGTTGGCTCTGGGGGAAAGTCCTTGTCATCAATATTCCCCAGTCAAGAGATCCTAAGCACAGGGACCCCCAATCAAAAGGATACTCTATTCTCCTGGCTCTTGTTTGTTGGTGGTATGATGTCCCCCTGTCTCTCTGCTTGCTTCTCGCTTTTATATCTTAAAAGAGATTGACTTAAAACACAACCCAGTCTTGTAGATTGAGTCCTCCCTCATTAACATAACTGCCACTAATCCTACCTCACTAACACCATAGAGGTAGGGTTTACAGTGTGTAGGAAAATCACATCACTTGACAAAATGGTGGACCACCACACAATACTGGGAATCATGGTCTAGCCAAGTTGACACACATTTTTGGTGGACACAATTCAACCCATAACATCTGCCTTATTTTAAGAATTGAAAGACCCTCTCCTTCCTTAAGTTTTTAAGTCTGGATATGTTATTAAAAATATTATTAACTAGATGGTGCCTGGCCACAACCGATGACTGCCCTGACAGGGAGCACAACAGAGAACCCCTGAGGGAGCAGGAGAACAGTGGGATGCAGACCCCAAATTCCCATAAAAAGACCAGGCTTAATGGTCTGACTGAGACTAGGAGAATCCCGGCAATTGGGGTCCCCAAACCTTCTGTTGGCCCAGGACAGGAACCAACTCCTCAGACATGGATTGGACTGGCAATGGGTTGGAGAGAGATGCTGATGAGGAGTGAGCTACTTGTATCAGGTGGACACTTGAGACTGTGTTGGCATCTCCTGTCTAGAGAGGAAATGGGAGGGTAGAGAGGGCTAGAAACTGGCAAAACGGTCACGAAAGGAGAGACTGGAAGGAGGGAGCGGGCTGGCTCATTAGGGCGAGAGTAAGTGGGAGTATGTAGTAAGGTGTATATAAGTTTATATGTGAGAGACTGACTTGATTTGTAAACTTTCACTTAAAGCACAATAAAAATTATTTAAAAATATATATATTATTGATACCGTAAAGGGTTAAACGGTTCCCCTTCCTCCCATCACACCTGAGCCACATCACACTCTTTTGATAAGAAATTCTGTGTAGCAGCTCAAGGCCATCTTACTGCTTCTCTGTTCAAGTTTGCTTTGCTACCCACCAACCTTCCCCTCACTCCATTTGGACATGAGCAATAAGCCACAAAGCTGTCCTTGGATAAACTTCATGTTTCATAAAAAAAAAAAAAAATTTATACCCCCCTGAAAACCACATGCCCCCAGCCATCATATTGCACCCCCTACTGCACCCCTGTATGTGTTAATTTCCTGAAATTGTCTGCCAGTTCTTAGAAACTTCATGAATTATGCATAAATTCCCTATCACAAGCCCTGCAACTGCACTAGAATCCCCAACCTCAGGGAGCTTGATTTGAGACTTAATCTCTGAGCTCCTTGCTTGACCGGCTTGCAATAGAGTCTGTTTCCTCTTTTTCAAAGGCCTGGTGTCTCTCAATTGACTCAAGGGGTCGCACTGGGCAGGACCCACCCTCATCAGGTTACAATACTATAATGATGCATAGATTACCACATCTTTTATTGGTCAGTTAATTCATTTTCTGTGTCTGTTATAACAAATTGCTACAAACTGATTGACTTAAAACAACAGAAATTTATTCTTCCACAGCTCAGGAGGCCAGAAATCCGAAGTCAGAGCCAAAATACCTGAGCCTTAATCAAGCTGTCACGGCAGAATCACACCACACACTCTTCAGAGGCTCCAGGGGAGAATCTGTTCATTGCCTCTTCCAGCTTCTGGTGGCTGTCTCTATTCCATGGCTGTGGCTGCATCATCCAATCTCTGCCTCTGTGGTCACATTGTCATCTCCGCTTGTGTCTTTATGAAATCTCTCTCTGCTTCTCCCTATATTCTTCTGTATTTTATATCCTTCTATATTCTTCTGTACTCTATATCCTTCTGTATTCTTCTATATTCTCTGTTCTTCTATATTCTATATCCTATGTTCCATATTCTTCAATATTCTATATTTTGTACTCTATATTCTATATTCTGTATTCTCTATTCCATATTCTACATTATACATACTATATTCTATTTTCTATGTTCTTCTGTATTCTATATTCTTCTATATTCTATACTGTTCTATATTCCTCTATATTCTATATACTTCTATATTCTACATTCTATGTTCAATATTCTATATATTATATTCTATTTCCTATCTTCCATATTCTATATTCTACATTCAATATTTTTCTATATTCTATATTCATCTTTATTCTATACTCTATATTTCATATTCTACATTCTGCATTCTTCTATATTCTATAATCGATATTCTCTAGTCTTTATTATATATTTTATATTCTACATTATATATTCTATATTCTTCTATTTTCTATATTCTATAGTCTTCTATATTCTGTATTCTGTTTCTATATTCTATGTTCTATATGCTATATTCCACATTCTATATTTTATATTCTTCTATATGCTATAATCTGTACTTGAAGATCAAAGATCACAGCCTTCAGTATGGACTGCACGTCAACATAAAGAAAACAAAAATCCTCAGAACCGGACCAATGAGCAACAACATGATAAATGGAGAAAAGATTGATGTTGTCAAGGATTTCATTTTACTTGGATCCACAATCAACAGCCTGGAAGCAGCAGTCAAGAATTAAGAGACGCATTGCACTGGGCAAATCTGCTGCAAAGGACCTCTTCAAAGTGTTGAAGAGCAAAGATGTCACCCTGAAGACTAAGGTGCGCCTGACCCAAGCCATGGTATTTTCAATCACATCATATGCATGTGAAAGCTGGACGATGAATAAGAAGACCGAAGAAGAGTTGACGCCTTTGAATTGTGGTGTTGGTGAAGAATATTGAATATACCATGGACTGCCAAAAGAACAAACACATCTGTCTTGGAAGAAGTGCGGCCAGAACGCTCCTTAGAGACAAGGATGGCGAGACCGCGTCTTACATACTTTGGGCATGTTGTCAGGAGGGATGAGTCCCCTGGAGAAGGACGTCATGCTTGGCAGAGTACAGGGTCAGCGGAAAAGAGGAAGACCCTCAGCGAGGTGGATTGACACAGTGGCTGCAACAATGTGCTCAAGCACAACACCGGTTATAAGGATGGCACGGGGCCGGGCGGTGTTTGTTCTGTTGTGCATAGGGCTCTATGAGTCGGAACCGACTCGACAGCGCCTAACGACAACAATATTCTATATTATTTTTATTCTGTATTATTCTATATTTATCTATATTGTATATTCTAAATTCTATTTTCTATATTCTATATTTCATATTCTTCTATATTCTACATTCTACACTCTATTCTTCTGTATTCTATTTTCTTCTGTATTCTATATCCTATGTTCTATATTCTGTATTTTATCTTCTATATTCTGTACTCTATATTCTACATTCTATATTCTTCTATATACTATATTCCTCTGTATTCTATATTCTATATCCTATATCCCTTATTCTTCAATATTCTAAGTTCTATATTCTATTTTCTATCTTCTATATTCTACATTCTAAATTCTATATTCTGTACTCTATATTCTATGTTTGATATTTTATGTCCTGTGTTCTATGTTCAATCTTCTACCATCTGCTTTCTTCTATCTACTATCTTCAATCTATCTTCTATCGTCATTTCCTTCTATATTGTATATTCTATGTTCTATATTATATTTTCTGTTTTCTATATTCTTTGTGTCCTATATTCTATTATCTTCTATCTTCCATATTCTACAGTCTATATTCTATTTTCCATTTTTTTATTCTCTGCTATATTCTTCTACATTCTATACTCTATATCCTATAATTTCTATATTTTTTTCTATATTTTATAATCTACATTCTATTTTCTATATTCAATATTCTATCTTCTATGTTCTATATTCTTCTACATGCTGTATTCTATATTACATGCTGTAATCTATATTCTACAGTCTATATTTTTCTACATTCTATAATCTATATTCTTCAATATTCTATGTTTTATATTGTATCTTCTACATTCTACAGTATATATTCCATATTCTTCTGTACTCTATAATCTATATACTTCTACGTTCTGTTTTCTATATTTTTCTACATTGTATGTCTATATCTTATATTCTTCTACATTGTATATTTTATGTCTTATAGTCTATATTCATCAATATTCTATTTTCTATATTCTTTTATATACTGTATTCTTTTATAAACTATATTCTATATTCCATATTCAACATTCTATATTCTACTATATTCTATATACTTCTGTATTCTACTGTCTATATTCTATAATCTATATTCTTCTGTATTCTATATTCTATGTTCTATAATCTATATTCTACATTCTGTATTCTCTATCTTCTATAATTCTGTAATCTATATACTTTTACATTCTATATTCTCTCTTCTATGTTCTGTATTGTATTATCTAATTCTACATTCTACGTTCTTTATTCTTCTATATTGTATATTTTATGTCTTATAGTCTGTATTCCATTTTCCTGAATATCCTCTATTCTATATTCTTCTATATTCTATGTTCTATCCTCTATGTTCTATATTCTACATTCTCTTCTCTACATTCTATACTCTTCTGTATTCTATAATCTATATTCTTCTATATTCTACAGTCTACATTATGTATTCTAAATATTTCTATATTCTTTAACTTCTCTTTTATATTCTGTATTCTATATTCTACATTCTATATTCTATTTTCTTGTATGTTCTGTTTTCTATATCTAATGTTCTCCACTCTACATTTCATGTTCTAAATTTTCCTATAGTCCATATTCTTCTATATTCTACATCTATAATCTATATTCTCTACCCTATGTTCCATATTCTATATTCTGCATTCTAAATTCTATATTCAATATTCTTCTATATTCTATCATCTATATTCTTCTACATTCTATATTCTGTTTTGTATATTCTATATTCTTCTATATTGTACATTTTATATATCATAGCCTACATTCCATATTCATCAATAGTCTATATTCTTCTATATTCTATATTCCATATTTTCTATCCTATATTCTTCTATATTCTATCTTCTATATTCAGTTCTGTATATTCTATATTCTTCTATATTACATATTAATCAATATTCTATATTCTTCCATATTCTATATTCCATATGCTATATTCTACATTCTAATTCTTCTTATTCTGTATTCTATATTCTTCTATATATTATATTCCACATTCTACATCTTCTGTATTCTATAATCTATATACTTCTACATTTTATATTCTATAATCTTCTATATTGTATATCTTATATTCTATATTCCATTTTTGTCAATATCCTGTATTCTGTATTCTATATCCTTCTGTAGTCTATCTTCTATATTCTTTATTTTATATGCTATATTCTGTTCTCTATATTCTATAATCTATAATCTATAATCTACATTCTATACTCTATTTCATATTCTGTGTTCTACTTTATTTTTCTCTATTCTATATTCTGTATATTCTACGTTCTATATTGTGTATGGCTCTATATTCTACATTCTATAATCTAAATTTTTCTTTATTCTATATTCTGTATTCTATATTCCACACTGTAAACTCTATATTCTATATTCCTCAATAATCTATAATATTCTTCTATATTGTATATTCTATATCCTTTATTCTATATTGTATATACCATAATTGTCAATATTCTTTATTCTTCTGTATTCTATCTTCTATATTCTCTAGTCTAGATTCTATATTCTTCTATATTCTATACTCTAATTCTATATTCCAAATCCTATATTCTATGTTCAATATTCTTCAATATTCCATCTTCTATATTTTGTCTTCTATAGTCTATATTCTCTATTCTATATTGTTCTATATTCTACATTCTATATTCTGTATTCTATGTTCTTCTATATGCTATATTCTATATTTTATCTTTTATATTTTGTACTCTATATTCTATGTCCTATATTCTGTATTCTATATTCTTCCAAATACTGTATGCTTCTATGTTCTATGTTCTGTATTCCATATCTGTATTCTACATTCTACGTTCTATATTCTTTTTTATATATTTTTTCCATATTCTATATTCTATGTTTTACATTCTATATTCTTCTATTTCTATATTGTATATACTAAATTTTATATTCTATACTCTGTATTCTACATTCTATATCCTACATTCAACATGCTATATGTCTTTATTCTATATTCTTCTCTATTCTACATTCTATATTCAATATTCTATGTTTGCTGTTCTATATTCTGTATACCATATTCTTCTCTATTCTATATTCTGCATTCTTCTATATTCTATGGTCTTCTATATTCTATATTCTACATTTACTTTCTATATTCTATATTCTGCTACATTCTCTGTTCTATGTACTGTATTCTATATTCTACATTCTGCATTCTATATTCCATTTTCTATAATCTTTATACTTGTACAGTCTGTATTGTATATTCTTCTATATTGTATATTTTATTTCTTATATTCTTTTTGCCATATTCATCAATATTCTATAGTCTTCTAAATACTATGTTCTTCTATGTTCCGTATTCTACACTCCATATTCGATTTTCTACATTCTATATTTTATATTCTAGAAGCTACATTCTATATTTATCTATAGCCTATAATCTTTATACTTCTATATTTTGTATTCTATAATCTTCTATATTGTACTTTTATGTCTTATATTCTATATTCTATACTCTTCTGTGTTCTATCTTCTATTCTCTATGTTCTTTATTCTATATTCTGTACTCTATATTCCATATTTTATAAACTATACTGTTCTATTTTATATATTCTATATTCAATATTGTACATTCTATACACTTCTATTTTTTATATTTTATATTCTACCACATTATATATACTATATTCCACACTCTACATGCCATATTCTATATTCCTCTATATGCTATAATCTATATTCTACATTCTATATTCATTTCACATTCTGTATTCTTCTATATTCTACATTCTAAATACTATAGTCTATATTCTACATTCTAAATTCTATATTCTTCAATATTCTACATTCTTCTATATTCTGCTTTATTCTATATCGTATATCCTATACTATTCTATACTCCATATTCTTGTATAATCTATATCCTAATTTCTGTACTCTTCCATATTCTATATCCTATATTCTTCTATATTCTATATACCTCTATATCTTTATTCTTCTATATTCTATATCCCACATTCCATATTCTATATTCAATATTCTATGTTGTATGTTCTATATTCTTCTATGTATTATATTCTTCTATATCTATATTCCATATTCTTTATTCCATATTCTGTATTCTTCTGTATTCTATATTCTATACTCTACATTCTATATTCTACATTCTTTATTCTGTATTCTTCTATATACTAAAATCTATATTCTATGTTCTATATTTTATACTTTGTGTTATATATTCTATATTCTTCTATTTTCTATATTCTGTATTCCACATTCTATATTCTTCTGTATGCTATAATCTATATTCTTCTATAGTCTATATTTTATGTTCTGTATTATTCTATATACTGTATTCTTTATTCATATTCTACATTCTGTATTTTTCATTCTTCTATATTCTACACTCTATATTCTATATTCTTCTATATTCTGTATCCTACATTCTATATTCCATATTCTTCAATATTCTATATTCTTCTATATTGTGTACTCTATATTCTACATTCTAAATTCTGTATTTAACATTCTTCTATATTAAATATTCTGTGTTGTATAGTCTATATTCTTCTATAGTCTATATTTGATATTCTTTGTGCTGTATTCTATGTTCAATCTTCTATCTCCTATCATCTTGTGTCTTCTATCTACTATCTTCTATTGTCTTCTATATTTGGTATTATATTTTCTTCTGTTTTCTATATTCTTGTGTCCTGTATTCTATTGCCTTCTATATTCTATATTCTCCTCTATTCTATGTTCTACTATATTCCATATTCTGCTATATTCTATGTACTTCTATATTCTGTATTCCATATTCTATTTTCTATATCCTTCTATATTCTATATTCTTCTGTATTTTTATTCTATATTCTACATTCTATACTTTATAATCAATATTCTGTTTTATGCCGTGTTCTATATTCTTTTATATACTATATTCTTGTATATTCTGTATTCCATAATCTATATTCCATATTCTTCTATATTCTAAATTCTCTGTTCTTTGTTCTATATTCCTTATTCTACATTCTACGTTGTATACTCTATATTCTTCTATATTCTATAACCTATATACTTCTACAGTCTGTATTCTGTATTCTATTTTCTATTCTTCTAAATTGTATATTTTATATCTTAAATTCTATATTTTTCAATATTCCATATTCTCCTATATACTATATTGTATATTCCATATTCTACTATATTTAATATTCTATATTCTCTTTTCTATAATCTATATTCTTCTATATTCTATGTTCTACATTCTTCTGTATTCTATAATCTATACACTTTTAAATTCTATGTTCTGTGTTCTGTAACATATAGTCTATATTCTACATTCTGTATTCTTTATATTCCTCTATATTGTATATTTTATGACTTATATTCCGTGCTCTATAGTCCATTTTCGTGAATATCCTATATTCTTCTATATTCTATTTTCTAACTTCTATGTTCTGTATTCTATATTGTATGTTCTGTGCTCTATATTCTATAATCTATATTCTACAGTCTGTATTATATATTCTAAATTCTTCTATATTCTTTATTCTCTATTCTGTATTATATGTTCTGTGTTCCACATTCTACATTCTATATTCTACGTTCTTCTATATTCTACATTCTGTATTCTATATTTTTTATTCTATATTCAACATGGTAAACTCCATATTCTGTGTTCTATAATCTATATTCTTTTATATTCTATAATCTGCATTCTATATTCTTGAATAATCTTATAATCTATATTCTTCTATATTGTATATTCTATATACAATATTCTTCTATATTCTCTCTTCTACATTCTGTAGTCTATATTCCTCTATATGCTATATTCCACATTCTATATCCTATATTTTATATGCTATGTTCTTCTACTTTCTCTATTATATATTCTTCTGCATTCTAAATTCTTCTATAATGTATATTCCATGTTCTTTTATATTCTATAATTTTCTATATTGTATATTCCTGTATATTCAGTATTCTATATTCTTCTACATTCTATACACATCTACATTCTATACTCTATATTCCATATTCTATACAATTCTGTATTCAATATCTATATTCTTTTATATTCTATTTTCTTCTATATAATATATTCTTCTGTATTCTATATTCTACATTCTGTATTCTTCTATATTCTATAATCTATGTTCTATATTTTGTATTCTTCCATATTCTATAATCTGTATTTCTCTAATTTGTATATTCTACATTCTATATTCTAATTTCTTCTATATATTCTATATTTTGTATTCTATATTCCACATTCTACTTTGTAAATTCTATATTCTACACTCTTCTATATTCTACTATATGCTATATTCTAGTTTCTAGATTCTTGATCCGACATTCTATATTCTGTTTTCTGTATTCTATATTCCACATTCTACATTCTATATTCTTCTATATTCTGTATACTATAATCTTCTATATTCTTCTATAATGTATATTCTATATCCCATATTCTACTGTATTTTATATTCTATATTCTTCTATTTTCTCTATTCTATATTTTGTATTCTTCTATATTCTATACACTATATTCTCCTGTATTCTATATTTCTCTATAGTCTATATCCTTCTATATTCTAGATTTTATTTTCTACATTATTCTACATTCTATTTTCTTTTATATTCTGTATTCTATCTTCTGTGTTCTGTTCTATATTCTATATTCTTTTATATACTATATTCTTCAATATTCTATATCCCATATTCTGTATTCTTCTATATTCTACATTCTATATTTTTTATATTATTTAATCTATATTCTTGTATATTCTATATGCTACATTCTATATTCTAAATTCTTTAATATTCTGTATTCTACATTCTATATTCTTCTATTTCCTATACTATATTATTCTATATTCTGTATTGTATATTCCACATTATGCATTCTATATTCTATACTCCATATTCTACACTCAACATTATATATTCAAAAATTTTCTATATTCTTCCGTATGCTATATTCTGTGTTCTGTGTTCTACATTCTACACTCTATATTCTGTATTCTTATATTCTATAACCTATATTCATCTGTATTCTCGTCTACATTCTAAATTCTTCTATATTCTATAATCTATGTACTTCTGCATTCTGTATTCTATAGCACATTCTACATTTTATATATTTTATTCTGTATTCCATATATGTCATAATTCTGTATTCTAATATCTTCTATATACTGTATTCTTCTACTTTCTATAATTCATATTTCTTAAACTGTATTCCGTATTCTACACTCTACATTCTATAATCCTTCTATATTGTTTTATATTGTATTTTCTAAATTCTATATTCTTCTATGTTCTATATTCTTTTATATTCTATTTCTACATTTTTCCATATTCTAGGTTCTATATTCCATACTCTGTGTTCTATATTGTATATCCAAAATTCTATATTCTATATTCTTTATTTTTCTATATACTATATTTTTCAGTATGTTATATTCTATGTTCCATAATCTATACTCTATATGCTATATTCTACATTCTGTATTCTTCTATATTCTATTTTACATTCTACATTCCATAATTTTCCATATTCTATAATCTGTATCCTCTAGTCTTTATACTATATTTTATATTCTGTATTCTACTTTCTATATTCTAAATTCTGTATTCTTCTCTAATCTATATTCTGTATTCTATAGTCTTCTACTGAGTATATTCTAGAATGTATATTCTATATTCTTATGTATTCTATATTCTAATGCTTCTATATTCTTCCATATTCTGTATTCTTCAATATTCTGTGTTCCACATTCTACTATATGCTTTTTCTTGTATTTTCTATAGCCTTCTATATTCTAAATTTATATTCGATATTCTTCTATATTCCATATTCTTCTGTAATGTATATATTCTTCTATATTCCATATTCTTGTATATTTTATATTGTTTTCTATATTCTTTTATATTCTGTATAGTATCTTCTGTGTTCTGTGTTCTCTGTTCAATATTCTTCTGTATACTATATCGTTCCATATTCCATATTCTATATTCCACATTCTAAATTCTATGTTCTATATTTTCCTATATCCTATATTCCATACTCTCTATTCTATATTCGATGTTCTATGTTCTATATTCTTCTCTATTCTACATTCCATATTCTATATTCTACATTCTAAAATCTTCTATATTCTACATTCTGTATTCTAGATTCTATATTCTTCTATTTTCTATATTTTTACGTATACTATATTTTTGTGTATCCTATATTCCATATTTTTATACTGTATTCAACATTCTATATTCTTCTATATTCCATATTCTATATTTCCTGTATTCTATATTTTACATTCTACATCCCATATTCCATTATCTTCCATATTGTCTAACGTATAATCTTCTATATTCTATAATCTATATTTCTCTTAATTCTTCACTCTATATTTTGCATTCTATATTCTGTATTCTACATTTTATATTCTTCTGTGTTCTATATTCTAATTTGTATTCTATTTTCTTCTATAGCCTGTATTCTGTATGCTATATTCTTCTATAATGTATATTCTATATTCCAAATACTCTATACACTATATTCTTCTATTTTCAATGTTCCTTTATATTGTGTATTCTATCCTCAGTGTTCTATGTTCCATATTCTATATTCTGTTTTAAATTCTCTAGATTCTATAATCTATGTTCTTCTATATTGTATATTTTTGTATATTCTGTAATCCATACTTTGTATTCTATATTCTTCTACATACAATATACTCCTATATACTATATTGTATTTTTCATATACCATATTCTATATTCTGCAATCTATATTTTAAATTCTTCTATATTTTATGTTCTGTATTCTATATTCTCCATTCTAAATTCTATATTCTTCCTTATTCTTCTATATTCTATATTTTTCTATATACTATATTTTTCTGTATTCTATTTCATATTCTACATTCTTCCTTCTATATTCTTCTATATTGTGTATTCTTTCTTTTACATCCTATATTCTATATTCCATTATCTTCTATATGCTATAATCTATATTCTTCTATTTTCTGTGTTCTTTATACTTTATTTTATATTCTATATTTTGTATTCTACTTTCTATGTTCTATATTCTATATTTTTCTATACTCTACATTTTCTATATTCTACATTCCATACTCTGTGTTCTGTATTCAATGTTGTTTTCTATATTCTATATTTTTCTATATAATTTTCTGTATTCTATATTCTACATTCTACACTATAGTCTTCATTGTCTGTATCATATATTCTTCTATATTGTATATTCTGTATTTCACATTCTACATCCTATATTCCATAATCTTCCATATTCTATAATGTATAATCTCTACATGATGTACATTTTATTCTATATTTTATATTCTACATTCTATATTTTTCTATCTTCCATTGTATTCTATATTCAAAGTTTTCTATTTTTTATAATTTTCTGTATTCTTATTGCCTATTCTGTAAACTATATTCTTTATTCTATATTCTCTTATATTCCATCTTCTATATTTAATTCTACATTCTATATTCCAGAACCTTCTTTATTCTATAATCTATATTCTTTGTTCTCTATATTTTTTATTCTATAGTCTGTATTCTACGTTGTACATACTCTATTGGATATTCTATATTTATCTCTGTTCTATATTTTCCTTTATTCTCTATTCCATACTCTGTATTCTATATTCCATATTCGATGTTCTATATTCTATAGTTTTTATATCCAATATTCTTCTGTATTCTACATTCTATAGTCCATATTCTATATTCTGCATTCTATATTCTGTGTTCTATACTCTTCTACATCTTTATTCTACATTCTATATTCTTCTGTTATAATCTATATTCTTCTATCTGCTATATTCTATGTTCTAAATTCTATACTCAATATTTTACAGTCCACATTCTATATTCTAAATTTTTCGATATTCTTTATTCTTCTCTATTGTTCTCCATTCTATTTCCTTCTATATTATATATTCTACATTTCTCTGAATTCTATATTCCTCTATATTCTATATTTTTTATTGTATATTCTACCTTCTAATCTCTATATTCTATATTCTTCTGTAATCCAATATTCTCTGTTCTACATTCTATATTCTTCTATATTTTGTAATCTATATTCTTCTACTTTATTCTCTATTCTTCAATAGTGTATATCCTATACCCTATATTCCCTATTTGTCAATATTCTATTTTCTTCTCCATTCTATCTTCTATATTCTGTAGTCTGTCATCTATTTGCTTTACTCCTCTATATTCTGTATTCTATATCCTGTATCTTCTATATTCTAAATATATACTGTTTTCCTATATTCTGTGTTCTATATTTTGCAATATTCTATATTCTTCTATAATTATATTCTACATTCTCCTATTTTCCATATTTCATATTCTTCTATACTCTATATTCTTCTATTTTCTTTTATATTCTCTATTGTACCTTCTATGTTCTGTGTTCTTCTATATACTATATTCCTCTATATACTATAGTCCATATTCTATATTCTACATTCTAAATTCTTCTATATTATTTTACATTCTAAATTTTATATTCTTCTATGTTCTATATTCTTTTATATTCTATGTCTATATTTTCCCATATTCTAGGTTCTAAATTCCGTACTCTGTATTCTATATTGTATATTCAAATTTCTATGTTCTATATTCTTTATCTATATATTTTTCTGTATGGTATAGTCTATGCTCCATATTCTATATGCTATATTCTACATTCCGTGTTCTATGTTCTTTTATATTCTGTATTCTATACTCTGTATTTTACATTCTACATTCCACAATTTTCTATATTCTATAACCTGTATTCTAGTCTTTATTCTATATTCTGTATTCTACTTTCTATATTCTAAGTTCTTCTATAATCTATATTCTGTATTGTATACTCTTCTATTGTGTATATTCTTCTATAATGTATATTCTCTATTCTTCTGTATTCTATATTCTGTATTCTTCCATATTCTGTATTCTTCAATATTCTGTGTTCTGCACTCTACTATATTCTTTTTCTTGCATTTTCTATGGCTTTCTATATTCTATATTCTTCTATTTCCTAAATTTATATTCAATATTCTTCTGTATTTTGTATTCTATATTCTGCAATGTGCATTCTATAATCTATGTTCTTGTTTGTATTCTTCTATATTCCACATTCTTAGTATATTCTATATTCTACTATTTTCTATATTCTGTATTGTATCTTCTGTGTTCCATGTTCAATATTCTTCTATGTTCTATATTCCATAAATTCTTCTATATTCCATATTCTACATTTTAAATTCTATGTTCTTCTATATTCTATATTTTCCTACATCCTATATTCCATACTCTCTATTCTATATTCGATGTTCCGTGTTCTATATTCTATATTTTTCTCTATACTATATTCTTCTGTATTCTATATTCCATATTGTATATTCTACATTCTATATTCTAAAATCTTCTATATTCTACATTCTCTATTCTATATGCTACGTTCTACATTCTTCTATATTCTATATTTGTCGATATACTATGTTCTATATTAATTCTTCTATTTTCTATGTTTTTACATATATTTTTGTGTATTCTGTATTCCATATTCTTTAACTGTATTCAACACTCTATATTCTCCTATATTCTACATTCCATAATCTTCTACATTGTGTAATTTATAATCTTCTATATTCTATAATCTATATTCTCCTAAATTCTTCATTGTGTTTTGCAATCTATATTCTACATTGTACATTTTACATTCTTCTGTATTCTACTTCAAAATTTATATTCTATTTTCGATATTCTGTATTCTTTATGCTATATTCTTTTATAATGTATATTCTATAATTTTTTAATTCCAAATCCTCTATAAACTATACTCCTCTATTTTCAAAGTTCTTTTATATTCTGTATTCTATCTTCAGTGTTCTGTTAACCCTAACCCTAAACCTGACTCTGACCATAAACCTGACCCTGACCCTAACAACCCTAACCCTAACCTTAACCCTAACCCTGACCCTAAAACCCTGACCCTGACCACGACTCTGACCATTGACCCTGACCCTAAAACGCTGACCGTGACCCTGACCCTAAAACGCTGACCGTGACCCTGACCCTAAAACCCTGACCATGACCCTGACCCTAAAACCCTGACCCTGACCCCTAAACCTGACCCTAACGCCTAACCCTGAACCTAACCCCTAACCCTGACCAAACCCCTAAGCCGGACCCTAAACCCTAACCGCTAACCCTGACCCGAACCCCTAACCTTCCCCCGAAACCCTAACCCTGACCCGAGCCCCTAACCCTGAACCTAACCCCTAAACCTTACCCTAACCCCTAACCCTGACCCTAACCCCTAACAGTGACCCTAACCCTTAACCCAGACTCTAAAACCTAACCTTGAGCCAAACCCCTGAACCTGACCCTAAACCCTAACTCCTAACCCTGACCCTAACACCTGACCCTGACCATAACCCCTGACCCTGAACCTAACCCCTAACCCTAACCCTAAAACTTAACACTAACCCTAACCCCTAACCCGAACCGTAACCTCTAACCCTAACATCCTAACCCTAACCAACCCAACCCTAACCAACCCTATCCTTAACACCCTAACCCTAACAACACTCTAACCCTAACACCCTAATACCTAACAACACCCTAACCCTATTCCTAACACCCTAACCCTAACACCCTAACCCTAACCAACCCTAACCCTAACACCATAACCCTAACCAACCCTAAGCCTATACTGTTCATTATATTCTTCTTCATTATATTCTTCATTAATATATTCTTTATTATATTTTTCACTATCATATTGTTCATTATGATATTCTTTATTTACATTCATTATTATATCCTTCTTCATTATTACATCCTTCATTCTTACATCCTTCGCGATTACATCCTTCGTTATTAGATTCTTCATTGTTAGATTCTTCATTGTTACATTCTTCATTGTTATATTCTTCATTACTATTTTCTTCATTATTATATTGTTCATTATTACATTCTTCATTATTATATTCTTCTTCATTATTATATTCTTGTTTACTATATTCTTCATTATTTTCTTAAATATTATATACTTCTTCATTGTTATAATCTTCATTATATTCTTCTTCATTATTATATTCTTCATTATTATATTGTTTATTTTTATATTCTTCATTATTTTTTCATTATTATATTCTTCTTCATTATTATTATATTCTTCTTTATTATATTCTTCACTATTATGTTCTTCACTGTTACGTTCTTCAGTGTTACGTTCTTCACTCTTACATTCTTCACTATTCATTATATTCTTGATTATATTCTTCATTATATTCTTGCTCATTATGCTCTTCATTATTATATTCATTATTTTAATCCCATTATTCTATTCTTCATTAATATATTCATTATTACATTCTTCATTGTTAAATTCTTCATTATTACATTCTTCATTAATATATTCTTCATTATTACATTCTTCATTGTTACATTCTTCTTTATTACATTCTTCATTATTACATTCTTCATTGTTACATTACATTGTTCATTATTACATTCTTCATTACTACAGTCTTCATTACATTCTTCACTATTATATTCTTCATTTCTATATTCTTTAGTCGTCATTATGTTCATTATTATATTCTTCATAATTATATTGTTCATTATATTCTTCATAATTATATTCCTCATTTTTTCTTCTATATTGTAATATTCTTCATTATTATATTCTTCATTATCTACTTTTATTTTATTCTTCATTATTCTATTCATTATTTTATCCTTCATTATTGTATCCTTCATTATTATATTCTTCACTATTGTGTTCTTCATTATTCTATTCTTCATTATTGTATTCTTCTTCATTATTATATTTTTTATTTTCTTCTTCATTACATTCTACATTATATACTTCTTCGTTATTATATTCTTCATTATTGTATCCTTCATTATTGTTTTTCATTATTATATTCTTCATTATATACAACCTCGTTATCATATTCTTTATTGTATTCTTCATTATTACATTCTTCATAATTATGTTCTTTATTATATTCTTCATTATTGTATTCTGCATTATTATATTCTTTATTCTTTATTATTATATTCATCATTACAATCTTCATTACTATATTTGTCATTAAATTCTGCATTATTGTATTCTTCTTATATTCTTCTTCAGTATATTCTTTATTATTATATTCATTATTATAGTCTTCATTTATACATTCTTCATTATATTCTTCATTAGTATAGTCTTCGTTATTATATTCATTATTATATTCTTCATTATATTCTTTAATGTATTCTTCATTATTATGTTCTTCATTTTTATAGTCTTCACTATTATATTCTTCACTATAATATTCTACATATTACATTCTTCATTATTATATTCTTCATTTATATATTCTTCATTATTAAATTCTTTATTATATTCATTATATTATTATTCTTCATTATATTCTTCATTTTTATATTATTTAATTCTTCATTACTGTATCCTTCATTATTATATTTTTATGTTCTTCACTATTATATTCTTCATTATTATATACTTCCTGTTATATTCGTCTTTATTGTATTCTTCATTATTAGTCTTCATAATTATGTTCTTCATTATTATATTCATTTTTACATTCTTCATTGTTGTTCTTTGATATTATATTCTACAGTTATATTCTTCATTATTATATTCATTATTATATAATTCTTCATTATAATCTTCATTTTTGCATTCTTTATTACTGTATTCTTCATTATTGTATCCTTCATTATTATGTTCTTCATTACTATGGTTTTCATTATTATATACTTCAATATTATATTCTTCATTATTATATACCTCCTCATTATTATATTCTTCTTTATTGTATTATTTTCTTCATAATTATGTTCTTCATTATATTCTTTAATTTATATTCTTCATTATTGTATTCTTCATTATATTGTACATTATATTCTTCATTATTATATTCTCCATTATTGTATTCTTCATTATTATATTCTCCATTATAGCATTCTTCTTTATTATATCCTTCATTATATTCTTCTTCATTTATATTCTCATTGATTATCATATCTTCTTCATTATTATATTCTACATTATTCATCATTAGTATATTCATCATTATATTCTTCATTATTCATTGTTATATTCTTCATTATTATATTCTTCATAATTATATTCTTTATTATATTCCTCTTTTTCTTCATTATTGTATTCTTCATTTGATATTCTTCATTATGTTCTTCATTATTATATACTCCTTCATTCTATTGTTCTTCATTATTGTATTCTTATTATATTCTTCATTATTTTATTCTTAGTATATTCTTCAGTATTATATTCTTCATTATTATATACTTCCACATTATTATATTCTTTATTTTATTCATTATATTCCTCTTTATTATATTCATTATTATATTCTTTGTTATTATGTTCATTATTATGTTCTTCCTCATTATATTTTTTTATTCTTCATTATTATAGTCTTCATTATTATATTCTTCATTTTTAGTCTTATATTCTTCATTATTATATTCTTCATAATTATATATTTCTTCATTATATTTTTCATTATTATATATTTCTTCATTATATTCATTATTATATTATTCATTTTTGAATACTTCATTACTATATTCTTCATCATTATAGTCTTCCTTTTATATCCTTTTCATTATTATATTCTTGAATATTATATTTTTCATCTTTATATTCTTCATTATTATATTCCTCATCGTTATAATCTTCATTATTTTATTCTACACTATATTCTTCATTATTTTATTCTACATTATATTCTTCATTACTATATTCCTCATTATTAAATTCTTCATTATTACCTTCTTGACTATTATTTTTCGTTATTATATTCTTCATTATCATATTCTTCATTATCATATTCTTCATTATATATTTCATTATTATATTCTTGTTCATTATTATAATGTACTTCATTATTAGTCTTCATTATTATATTATTTTCTTCGTTATTATATTCTTCGTTAGTATATTCTTCATTAGTATATTCTTCATTGTTAAATTCTTATTCATCACTATTCTTCATTGTGTTCTTCATTATTATATTCTTCATTATTATATGCTTCATTATATTCTTCATTATTATATTCTACATTATTCATCATTATATTCATTATTATATTGTTCATTGTTATATTCTTTATTATAGTTTTCATAATTATGTTTTTCATTATTATATTCTTTATTATATTATTCATCGTATTCTTTATTATATTATTATATTCTGCTTCATTATTATATTCTTCTGCATTATTCTTCATTTTTATGTTCTTCCTAGTTATATACTTCTTCATTCTATTCTTCTATTCTTCATTATTATATTCTTTTTCATTATATTGTTCATTATGTTCTTCATTATATTCTTCATTGTTATATTCATCTTCGTTAGTATATTCTTCATTATTATATCTTTATTATATTCTTCATTATATTCTTTCTCATTATTATTCTTCATTATATTCTTCATTATTACATTCTTCCTCATTATTATTTTCTTCATTAGTATACTCTTCATTAGTCTTCATTATTTTCTTCATTTGTATCATCTTCATTATTATAGTCTTCATTATTATACCCTCCCTATTGTATTCTTCATTATTTCATTCTTCGTTATTACATTCTTCATTATTATATTCTTCACTATTATATACTTCATTATTTTGTTCTTCATTATTGTATCCTTCATTATTACATTCTTCATTATATTCTCCATTATTGTATTTTTCATCATATTCTCCATTAATATATTCTTCTTGATTATTATATGCTTCATTATTATATTCTTTATTATTATATCCTTCATTATGTTCTTCATTATATTCTTCCTCAATATTATATTTCTTCATTATATTTTTCATTATTATATACTTCATTTACTATTCTTCTATTCTTCATTGTTATATTCATTATTATATTCTTCATTAATGTATTCTTCATTATATTCTACGTTGTTCTTCATTATTATATTCATTATATTATTCTTTATTATTATGTTCTTCATTATTATATTATTGTTATCTTGTTCATTATTATATTCTTCTTCATTAATGTATTCATTATATTCTACATTATTTTCTTCATTATTATTGTCTTCATTGTTATCCTTATGTTCATTATTATATTCTTCATTACATTCTTGATTATCATATTCTTCATGATTATATTCTTCAGTATTTTAGTCTTCATTATTGTATTCTTCATTATTATATTCTCTTTCGTTAATGTATTCTTCTTCATTATATTCCACATTATATTCATTTTTATATTCTTCATTATTTTATTCTTCATTATATTCTTCTAAATTATATTCTGCATTATTGTTCTTCATTTTTATATTCTTCATTATATTCATTAATATATTCATTATATTATTCATTGTTATATACTTTATTATATTCTTCATTATTATATATATCTTTATTATATTCATTATTATATACTTCTTTATTACATTCATTATATACATCTTTATTATATTCTTCATTATTATATTCTTCATTATATTCATTATATTCTTCATTATTATACTCATCATGATATTCTTCATGATATTCTTCATGATATTCTTCGTTATTATATTCTTCATTATTATATTGTTCATTATTGCATTCTTCATTATCGTATTCTTCGTTATATTTTTCATTATTATATTCATTACTATATTCTTTTTCTATATTCTATATTTTATACAATTTTCTGTATTCTTTATTCTACATCCTATACTCTATATTCTTCTGTAGTATATGTTTATATATTGTATTATTTTTTACTTTCTATGTTCTATATTCCATAATATTCTGTATTTTATAATGTATATTCTCTACATTATTTTGATTCTATATTTTGTAGTCTATATTCGGTATTCTACATTGTATATTTTAAATTCTATATTGTTCTATATTCTATTGTCTGTATTCTATATTTAATGTTTTCTATATTGTATATTTTTATAATTTTCTGTCATCTCTATTCCATTTTGCATATTCTGTAAACTATATTCTACATTCTATATTCTCTTATATTCCATCTTTTACTTCCTGTATTTAATTCTACTTTATTCCCAGAATATTCTATATTCTATGATCTATATTCTTCTATATTCTATGTTCTTTATTCTATATTTTATATTCTCTATTCTCTATTCTACTTTGTACATACTCTATTCTATATTTCTCTATATTTTTCTGTATTCTATATTCCATACTCTGTATTCTATATTCTAGTTGTATATTCTATAATTTTTATATCCTATATTCTTCTGTATTCTACATTCTATATTCTTCTATGTTCTGTATTCTATACTTCTACATTTTTATTCATTCTATATTCTTCTGTTATAATCTATATTCTTTCTGCTATATTGTACATTGTACATTCTATATTCAATATTCTACAGTCTACATTCTATATTCTAAACTTTTCAATATTCTTTATTCTTCTTTATTCTCTATTCCATATTCTATGTTCTCCATTCTACATTCCATTTTCTTCTATGTTCTATATTCTACATTTTATATTCTAAATTTTTTTGAATTCTATATTCTTCTATATTCTATATTTTTAGTGTATATTCTACCTTCTTATCTCTATATTCTATATTCTTCTGTAATCTAATATTTTCTTATATTGTATTCTACATTCTATATTCTTCTATATTTTGTAATCTATATTCTTCTTTCTCTATTCAATAGTGTATGTCCTATACCCTATATTCCCCATTTGTCAATATTCTGTTTTCTGCTACTTTCTGTCTTCTATATTCTGTAGTCTGTCATCTATATTCCTTATTCTTCTATATTCTGCATTCTATACCCTATATCTTCTGAATTTATGCTCTATGTTTTCCTATATTCTGTATTCTATATTTTTCAGTATTTTATATTCTTCTATAATTACATGCTACATTCACCTATTTTCCATATTCTATATATTTTTTATATTCTTCTATAATCTATTTTCTTTTTTATGTTCTTTATGTTCTATGTTCTTCTACGTACTATATTCCTCTATATTCTATAGTTCATATTGTATACTCTACGTTCTAAATTCTTCTATATTCTACATTCTAAATTTTATATTCTTCTATGTTCTATATTCTTTTATATTCTCTTTCTATACTTTTCCATATTCTAGGTTCTGTATTCCATACTCTGTATTCTATATTGTATATTCAAAGTTCTATGTTCTATATTCTTTATTTTTACATATACTATATTTTTCTGTATGGTATATTCTATGTCCCCTATTCTATATTCCATATGCTATATTCTACATTCTATATTCTGTATTCTATATTCTTCTATATTTTATTCTACATTCCATAATTTTCTATATTCTATACTCTGTATTCTATAGTCTTTATTCTATTCTGTATTCTGCATTCTACTGTCTATATTCTAAATTCTGTATTCTATGTTCTTCTATAATCTATATTCTGTATTGTATAGTCTTCTATTGTGTATATTCTTCTATAATGTATATTCTATATTCTTCTGTATTCTATATTTGAATTCTTCTATATTCTCTATTCTTCCATATTCTGTATTCTACCTTCTACTATATTCTTTTTCTTGTATTATCTATAGCCTTGTATATTCTATATTCTACATTTATATTCGATATTCTTCTATATTCTTCTGTAATGTATATTCTATAATCTATAGTCTTGTTTATATTCTTCTGTTACATATTCTCGTATATTACATATTCTACTATTTTCTGTATTCTTTTACAGTCTGTTTTCTATCTTCTGTTCCATGTTCAATCTTCTTCTATATACTATATCCTTCTATGTTCTATATTCCATATTTGATATTCCACATTCTAAATTCTATGTTCTATTCTCCTAAATCCTTCATTCTATATTTTGAATTCTGTATTCTACATTGTACCTTTTATATTCTTCTGTATTCTATATACTAAATTTATATTTTATTTTCTTCTATATTCTGTATTATTTATGCTATATTCTTCTGTAATTTATATTCTATCTTCTTTATTCCAAATCCTCTATACACTATATTCTTCTATTTTCAAAGTTCTTTTATATTCTGTATTCTATCTTCAGTGTTCTATATTCCATATTTGATATTCTATATTTTAAATTCACTTTATTCTATAATCTATATTCTTCTATATTCTATATTTTTGTATATTCTATAATCCATACTCTGTATTCTATATTCGATGTTCTATATTCTTCTACATACAATATTCTTCTATATTAAATATTTTATATTTTAAATTCTTCTATATTCTATGTTCTGTATTCTATATTCTACATTCAAAATTTTATGTTCTATGTTCTTCCATACTCTATATTTTCTATATATTTTTCTCTATTCTATATTCCATATTCTACATTCTTCCTTCTATATTCAATATTCTTCTATATTCTCTATTGTATATTCTTCTATATTGTATAGTCTATATTTTACATTCTATATTCTATATTCCATTGTCGTCTATATTCTATAATCTATATTCTTCTGTATTCTGTGTTCTTTATACTTTATTTCATATTCTATATTTTGTATTCTACATTGTATATTCTACATTTTTCTATACTCTATATTTTCTATATTCCGTTTTCCATACTCTGTGTTCTATATTCAATGTTTTTTCTATATTCTATATTTCCCCATACAATTTTCTGTATTCTATATTCTACATTCTATACCCTATATTCTTCTATGGTCTATATCATATATTCTTCTATATTGTATATTCTCTTTTTACATTCTACATTCGATATTCCATAATCTATATTCTGTAATGTATATTCTCTATATTATGTATTTATTCTATATTTTATATTTTTCTATATCCCATTCTTTGTATTCTATATTCAATGTTGTCTCTATTCTATATTTTTTATAATTTTCCATATTCTATATTCCATATTGCATATTCTGTAAACTATATTCTACATTCTATATTCTCTTATATTTCATCTTCTATATCCTATGTTTAATTCTACATTCTATATTCCAGAATATTCTATATTCTTCCATATTCTATGTTCTTTATTCTATATTTTATATTCAAAATTCTGCATTCTACTTTGTACATACTCTTCTATATTCTATATTTATCTCTATTCTATATTTTTCTGTATTCTCTATTCCATACTCTGTATTCTATATTCTATGTTGTATATTCTATATTTTTTATATCCTATATTCTTCTGTATTCTAGATTCTATATTCCATATTCTATATTCTGCATTCTATATTTTTCTGTTCTGTATTCTATACTCTTCTACATTCTTATGCTACATTCTATATTCTTCTGTTATAATCTATATTCTTCTTTCTGCTATGTTCTATATTGTACATTCTAAATTCTATATTCAATATTCTACAGTCTACATTCTATAGTCTCAATTTTTCAAAATTGTTTATTCTTCTCTATTCTCTATTCCATATTCTATGTTGTCCCTTCTCCATTCTACATTCCTTTTTCTTCTATATTCTATAGTCTACATTTTATATTCTAAATTTTTCTGAATTCTATATTCCTCTATATTCTATATTTTTTACTGTATATTCTACCTTCTAATCTCTATAGTCTATAAAAAAATTTTAATACTCTTCTGTAATCTAATATTCTATTCTACATTCTATATTCTTCTATATTTTGTAATCTACATTCTTCTACTTTATTCTCTATTCTTCAATAGTGTATGTCCTATACCGTATATTCCCTATGTGTCAATATTCTGTTTTCTTCTACTTCTTGTCTTCTATATTCTGTAGTCTGTCATCTATGTTCTTTATTCTTCTATATTTTGCATTCTATATCCTATATCTTCTATATTCTAAATTTATGCTCTGTTTTCCTATATTCTGTATTTCAATATTTTATATTCTTCTATAATTATATTCTACATTCTCCTATTTTCCATAGTCCATGTTCTTCTATACCCTATATTCTTTTTTCTTTTATATTCTCTATTGTATCTTCTATGTTCTTCTATATACTATATTCCTCTTTATTCTATAGTCAATATTCTATATTCTATGTCCGAAATTCTTCTATATTCTATATTCTGTATTTTATATTCTATATTCTACATTCTAAATTGTACATTCCTCTACGTTCTATATTCGTTTATATTCTACTTCTATATTTTTCCATATTCTAGGTTCTATATTCCATACTCTGTATTCTATATTGTACATTCAAATTTCTGCTCTATATATTCTTTATTTTTCTATAGAGTATATTTTTCTGTATTGTATAATCTATGTTTTTTTATGTTCTATATTCTATATGCTATATTCTACATTCTGTATTCATGAACAGGCCCGAATAGTGGAGCCCCGCACGCACGAACAGGCCCGGATAGCGGAGCTCCGCAGGCTTGAACAAACCCGAATAACGGAGCTCCGTAGGCACGAACAGGCCCGAATAGAGGACCCCCGCAGGCAAGAGGAGACCCAAAAGGACACTCCTGCAGTCAAGATTAGGCCTGAATGGAGAATTCCGCAGGTAAGAATAGTCCCGGATGGAGGGTCCCGCAGGCTAGAATAGGCCCGAATGGAGATTCGTGCAGGCAAGAATAGGCCAGAATAGAGGAGCCCCGCAGGCAACAATAGGCCTGAACAGAGTTCCGCAGGGAAGAACAGGCCCGACCGAAGAGTATCGCAGGCAAGAATAGGCTCCAACAGAGAGTCCCGCAGGGAAGAATAGGTCCAAACGGAGAGCCCCGCAGGTGAGAATAGGCCAGAAAGAAGAGTCCCCCAGGCCTGATAGGCCCGAACAAAGTCCAGCAGGCAAAAATAGGCCTGAATAGAGGAGCCCCGCAGGCAAGATTAGGCCCGAAGAGAGTCCAGCAGGCAAGAATACGCCCAGAGAGTCCTGAAGGCAAGAACAGGCCCGACCAGAGTCCCGCAGGCAAAAATAGGCCCTAATAGAGGAGCCCCACAGGCAACAATAGGCCCGAATAGAGTCCCGCAGGCAAGAAGAGGCACGAACGGAGAGTCCTGCAGGCAAGAATAGGCCCGAACGGAGATTCCCGCAGGCAAGAATAGGCCCACAGTCCAGCAGGAAGTATAGGACCGAATAGAGGAGCCCCGCAGGCAAGAATAGGCCAAACACAGTCCCATAGGCAATAATAGGCCCAAAAAGAGGAGATCCAGAGGCAAGATTAGGCCCGAACAGAGAGACCCGAAGGCAAAAATAGGCCCGAGTACAGGAGCAACGCAGGCAAGAATAGGCCCAACCAGAGTCGCACAGGGAATAGGACCGAATAGCGGAGACCTGCAAGCACGAACAGGACCGAATACCGAAGACCCGTATGCATGAACAGGCCCGAATAGAGGAGCCACGTACGCACAAACAGGCCCAAATAGCGGAGCTCCACAGGCTCGATAAGGCCTGAATAACAGAGCTCCATAGGCATGAACACTACGGAATAGAGGACCCCCACAGGAAAGAGGAGGCTCAAAAGGAGACTCCCACACCTGAGAATAATAAAGAACAGAGTCCCGTAGGTGAGGATAGGCCCGAACGGAGAGTCCCGCAGGCGAGAATAGGCCCAGAGAGTCCCGTAGGTAAGAAAAGGCCCGAGCGGAGAGTCCCACACGCCAGAATAGGCAAGAATGGAGAGTCCCGCAGCAAGAATAGGCCCGAATAGAGGAGCCCCGCAGGCAAGAATAGGCCTGAACAGAGTCCCGCATGCAGGAATAGGCCTGAAAAGGGGCATTCCTCAGGCAAGATTAGGTCCGAAGAGAGTCCAGCAGGCAAGAATAAGTACGAATGGAGTGTCCCGCATGCCAGAATAGGCCCGAACAGAGATTTCCGGAGGGAAGAATAGGCCCGAAAAAGAGTCCCGGAGGCAAGAATAGTCCCGAGTAGAGAAGCCGTGCACGCAAGCATATGCCCGAACAGAGTCCGGCAGGCCATAATAGGCCCGAACGGAGAGTCCCGCAGGCAAGAATAGGCCCAAAGAGAGGAACCCTGTAGGCAAGATGAGGGCCGAGTAGAGTTCTGCTCGCAAGAATAGGCCCAGAGAGTCCCGCAGGCCAGAAAGGCCCAAACGGAGAGTCTCGCAGGCAAGAATAAGCCCAGAGAGTCCCGCAGGCCAGAATAGGAAAGAATGGAGAGTCCCCTGTACAGAACAGACCCGAAGAGAAGTCATGCTAGCGAGAATACTCCCAAACTGAGAATCCCACAGGCCAGCATAGGCCCAGAGAGTGTTGCAGGCAAGAATAGACCTGAACGGAGAGTTCTGCAGGCCAGAATTGCCTGAAAGCAGAGTCCCGCAGGTCAGAATAGGCCCAAACTGAGATACCCGCAGGCAAGCATAGGCCCAAAAAGGGGAGCCCTGCAGGCAAGAACAGGCCTGAACAGAGTTCCGCAGGCAAGAATAGGCCCAGAGTCCTGCAGCCAGAATAGGCACGAATAGAGGAGCCCCGCAGGCAAGAATAAGCCCAAACAGAGTCATGAAGGCAAGAATAGGCACGAGTAGAGGAGCCGTGCAGGCAAGAAGAGGCCCGAACAGAGTCCGGTAGGCGAGAATAGGCCCGAACGGAGAGTCCCGCAGGCCAGAATAGGGCCGAAGAGAAGTCACGTAGGCGAGAATACTCCCAAACTGAGAATCCCACAGGCCAGCATAGGACCGAACAGAGAGTCCTGCAGGCAAGAATAGACCTCAACAGAGAGTCCCGCAGGCTAGAAAGGCCCGAATGGAGAGTCACGCAGGTCAGAATACGCCCGAACGGAGAGTCCCGCAAGCCAGAATAGGGCCGAATGGAGAGACCCGCAGGCCAGAACAGGCCCAAATGGAGATTCCTGCAGGCAAGCATAGGTCCGAACAGAGTCCCGCAGGCCGAAATAGGCCCAAACGGAGATTCCTGGAGCAAGAATAGGCCTGAACAGAGTCCCGCAGTCAAGAATAGGCCCGAGTAGAGGAGCCGTGCAAGCAAGAAGAGGACCGAACAGAGTCCACAGGCAAGAATAGGCCCAAATGGAGAGTCCCGCAGGCAAGAATAAGCCCGAACGGAGATTCCTGCAGGCAAGAATAGGCACGTACAGAGTCCCCTAGGCAAGAATACGCCTGAGTAGAGGAGACATGCATGCAAGAAAAGACCTGAAGAGAGTCCCGCAGGCAAGAATTGACTCGAACGGAGAGTCCCGTAGGCAAAAATAGGCCCAAATGGAGATTCCTGCAGGCAAGAATAGACCCGAACAGAGTCCCGCAGGCAAGAATAGGCCAGAATAGAGGAACCCCGTAGACACGAATAGACACGAATAGAGTCCCGCAGGCAAGAATAGGCCCGAGTAGAGGAGCCGTGCAGGCAAAAAGAAGCCATAACAGAGTCCCGCAGGCCAGAATAGCCCCAAACGGAGAGGCCCGCAGACAAGAATAGGTCCGAACGGAGAGTGCCGAAGGCCAGAAAGGTCCGAACAAAGAGTCCCGCAGGCAAGCATAGGCCTGAACAGAGTCCTGCAGGCCAGAATAGGCCCGAACGGAGATTCCCGGAGGCAAGAATACGCCCAGAGTCCCACAGACAAGAATAGGCCCAAGTAGAGGAGCCGTGCAGGCCAGAAGAGGCCCAAAAAGAGTCCCACAGGCAAGAATACGCTCAAACGGAGAGTCCCGCAGGCGAGGATAAGCCCGGAGAGTCCCGCAAGCCAGAATAGGCCCGAACGGAGATTCCTGCAGGCAAGCACAGGCCGGAACAGAGTCCCGCAGGCCAGAATACGACGGAACGGAGATTCCTGGAGGCAAGAAGAGACCCGAACAGAGTCCCGCAGGCAAGAATAGGCTCGAACAGAGAGTCCCGCAGGCAAGAATAGGCCCGAACGGAGATTCCTGCAGGCAAGAATAGGCAAGTACAGAGTCCCACAAGCCAGAACAGGCCCGAACAGAGATTCCCGCAGGCAAGAACAGACTTGAACGGAGAGTCCCGTAGGCAAAAATAGGCCGGAATATAGATTCCTGCGGGCAAGAATAGGCCCGAACAGAGTCCCGCAGGCAAGGATAGGCCCGAAGGGAGATTCCTGCAGGCAAGAATAGGCACGAACAGAGTCCCGCGGGCAAAAATAGACCCGAGTAGAGGAGCCATGCAGGCAAGAAGAGTCCTGAATAGAGTCCCGCTGGCAAGAATAAGCCCAAACGGAGTGTCCCGCAGGCAAGGAAATCCTAACGGATACTCCCGCAGACGAGAATAGGCCCGAATGCAGAGTCCCGAAGGCCAAAATAGGCCCTAACGGAGATTCCCGCAGGCAAACCTCGACCGGAACAGAGTCCCGAAGACCAAAATAGGCCCCAACAGAGATTCCGGAGCATGAAGAGGCCCGAACAGAGTCCCGCAGGCAAGAATAGGCCCGAACGGAGAGTCCCGCAGGCCTGAATAGGCCTGAATAGAGGAGCCCCACACGCACGAATAGGCCCGAGTAGCGGAGCCCCGCACGCACAAACAGACCTGAGTAGTGGAGCCTCGCATGCATGATCAGGCCTGAGTACCGCCCCGCATGTACGATCAGGCCCGAATAGCGGAGCTCCGCAGGCTAGAACAGGACCGAATAACGGAGCTCCGTAAGCACAAAAGGCCCAAATAGAGGAGCCCCGCATGCAAGAGGACACCTGAAAGGAGACTCCCGCAGGTAAGATTAGGTCCGAACGGAGAGTTCCACAGGTAAGAATAGGCCCGAACAGAGAGTCCCGCTGGCAAGAATAGGCCCGAACGGAGAGTCCCGCAGGCGAGAACAGGCCTGAAGGGAAGTCCCTCAGGCGAGAATACACGCAAACTGAGAATCCCGCAGGCCGGCATAGGCCTGAACGAACATTCCCGCAGGCAAGCATAGGTCTGAACAGAGTCCCGCAGGCCAGAATAGGCCTGAACGGAGATTCCCGCAGGAAATCATAGGCAAGAACAGAGTCCCGCAGGCGAGAATAGGCCCGAAAGGAGATTCCTGGAGCAAGAATAGGCCCGAACAGAGTCCCACAGGCAAGAATAGGCTCGAACGGATAGTCCCGAAGGACTGAACGGCCCGAATGAAGAGTCCCACACGTAAGAATAGGCCCGAACGAAAATTCCCTCAGTCAAGCATAGGCCCGAACAGAGTCCAGCAGGCCAGAACAGACCCAAACGGAGATTCCCGGAGGCAAGATTAGGTCCGAACAGAGTCCTGCAGGAAGAATAGGCCCAAGTAGAGGAGCCATGCAAGCAAGAAGAGGCCCGAAAAGAGTCCCACAGGCAAGAATAGGCCCGAATAGAGAGTCCCGCAGGTGAGAATAGGCCCGAACAGAGAGCCCCGCAGAAAGAATAGACTCGAACGGAGTGTCCCTTAGGCAAGAATAGGCCAGAACGGAGATTCCTGCAGGCAAGAATAGGCACGTACAGAGTCCCGCAGGCAAGAATAGGCCCGAAAAGAAGCCATGCTGGCGAGAATACTCCCAAACTGAGAATCCCACAGGCCAGCATACGCCCGAACAGAGAGTCCTGCAGGCAAGGATAGACCTGAACGGAGAGTCCCGCAGGCCAGAAAGACCCGAACAGAGAGTCCCGCAGGCCAGAATAGGCCTGAATGGAGAGTCCTGCAGGCAAGAATAGGCCCGAATGGAGATTCCCCCACGCAAGCATAGGCACAAACAGAGTCCCGCACGCACGAACAGACCCAAGTAGGGAAGCCCCGCATGCACGATCAGGCCCGAATAGCGGAGCCCCACATGCATCATCAGGCCCAAATAGTGGAGCTCCGCAGGCTAGAACAGTACCGAATAACGGAGCTCCGTAAGCACAAAAGGCCCAAAGAGAGGAGCCCTGCATGCAAGAGGTGACCCGAAGGAGACTCTCGCAGGCAAGATTAGGTCCGAATGGAGAGTTCCGCAGGTAAGAATAGTCCCGAACGGAGACACCTGCAGGTGAAAATAGGCCCGAACCAAGTCCCGCAGGTGAAAATACGCCAAAACTGAGAATCCCGCAGGCCAGCATAGGCCTGAACGGAGATTCCCACCGGACAAGCATAGGCCCGAACAGAGTCCCACAGGCCAGAATAGGCCCAAATGGAGATTCCTGAAGGCAAGAATAGGCCCAAACAGAGTCCCGCAGGCAAGAATAAGCCCGAATAGAGGAGCCCCGGAGGAAAGAATAGGCCCGAATAGAGTCCCGCTGGAAAAAATAGGCCCGAGAAGAGAAGCCATGTAGGCAAGAAGAGGCCCGAACAGAGTCCCCAGGCAAGATTAGGCACGAATGGAGAGTCCCGCAGGCAAGAATAGGTTCGATCGGAAAGTCTCACAGGGAAGAACAGGCTCGAACAGAGATTCCCGCAGGCAAGAACAGGCCCAAACGGAAATTTCTACAGGAAACAATAGGCCCGAACAGAGTCCCGCAAGCAAGAATAGACTCGAACGGAGAGTCCCGCAGGCAAAAATAGGCCTGAATAGAGACTGCTGCAGGCAAGAATAGGCCCAAACAGAGTCCCGCAGGCCAGAATAGGCCCGAACGGAGAGACCCGCAGGCACGAATAGGCCCGAAGGGAAGTCTCGCAGGCAAAAATACGCCCAAACTGAAAATCCCGCGGGCCAGCCTAGGCCTGAACAGAGATTCCCGCAGGCAAGGATAGGATCGAACAGAGTCCCGCAGGCAAGAATAGGCCCGAGTAGCGAAGCCCCGCACGCACAAACACGCCCGAGTAGCAGAGCCCCACAAGGACGATTAGGCTTGAGTAGCGGAGTCCCGCATGCATGAACAGGCCCGAATAGCGGAGCTCCGCAGGCTAGAACAGGACCGAATAAAGGAGCTGTGTAAGCTCGAGAGGCCCAGATAGAGCAGGCCCGCATGCAAGAGGAGACCTGAAAGGAGACTCCCGCAGGCAAGATTAGGTCCAAACGGAGAGTACTGCAGGCAAGAATAGGCCCGAAGGGAAGTCCCACAGGCGAGAATAGGCCCTAGTAGAGGAGCCGTGCAGGAAAGAAGAGGCCCGAACAGAGTCCCGCAGGCCAGAAGACGCCCGAACGGAGATTCCCGGAGGCAAGAATAGGCTCGAAGGGAGAGTCCCGCAGGCAAGAATAGGCCCAAGTAGAGGAGCCGCGCAGGAAAGAAGAGGCCCGAACAGAGTCCCGCAGGCAAGAACAGACCCGAATGGAGAGTAACGCAGGCAAGAATAGGCTCAAACGGAGAGTCCCGCAGGCAAGAATAGGCCCGTACGGACAGTCCTGCAGGCAGGAACAGGCAAGAGCAGAGTCCAGCAGGTAAGAATAGGCCCGAGTAGAGGAGCCATGCAGGCAAGAAGAGGCTCAAACAGAGTCCCGTAGGCAAGAATAGGCCCGAAGGGAGAGTCACGCAGGGAAGAATAGGATCGAACAGAGAGTACCGCGGGCAAGAATAGGCCCGAATGGAGATTCCTTCAGGCAAGAATAGGCCCGAATAGATGAGCCCCGTAGGCAAGAATTTTTTTAAAGTCCCACTGGCAAGAAGACGTCCAGAGAGTCCCGCAGTCCAGAAAGACCCGAACGGAGAGTCCCGCAAGTGAGAATAGGCCCGAACGGAGAGTCCTGCAGGTCAGAATAGGCCCGAACGGAGAATCCCGCAGGCGAGAATGGGCCCAAACTGAGAATCCCGCAGACCAGCATAGGCCTGAACGGAGAGTCCTGCAGGCAAGAATAGACCTGATCGGACAGTCCCGATGGCCAGAAAGGCCTGAACAGAGAGTCCCGCAGACGAGGAAAGACCCGAACGGCGAGTCCCGCAGGCGAGAACAGGCCTGAACCGAGAGTCCCGCAGGCCAGAATAGGCCCGAACGGAGATTCCTGCTGGCAAGCATAGGCTCTAACAGAGTCCCGCAAGCAAGGATAGGCCCGAGTAGAGTCCTGCTATCAAGAATAGGACCGAACGGAGAGTCCCGCAGTTCAGAATACTCCGAACGGAGACTCTCGCAGGCGAGAATAGGCCCGAACGGATAGTCCTGCAGGCCAGAACAGCAAAGAACGGAGAATCCCGTAGGCCACAATAGGCCCGAATACAGGAGCCCCACAGGCAAGAATAGGCCTGAACAGAGTTCCGCAGCAAGAACAGGCCCGAATAGAGAAGCCCCACACTAAGGAACAGGCCCGAGTAGCAGAGCCGGGCACGCACGAACACACCGTGTAGCGCAGCCCTGCACATATGCTCTGGCCCGAGTAGCGAGGCCGTGCACGCACGAACAGGCCCGAATAGCAAAGCTTCACAGGCTAGAACAGAACCAAATAAAGGAGCTCCATAAGCACAAAAGGATCTAAGAGAGGAGCCCCGCATGGAAGAGTACACCCGAAAGGAGACTCCAGCAGGCAAGATTAGGTCCGAACGGAGAGCTCGGCAGTAAGAATAGTCCCGAACAGAGAGTCCAGCGTTCAAGAATAGGCGCAAATGGAGAGACATGCAAGCAAGAACAGGACCGAACAGGACATTTCTGCAGGCAATAATAGGCAACCTCCGGTGGCACACTGCCTGTGCGTCACTTCTCCAAAGACAAGGCCAAAATCAGGGCATCCACGGCCCCAGCAGTCCAGAGTCTGCACATGGGGGCATAGGGATCACCTCTTTGAACTTACATGAGGGAGGCCTGGGCCCTGGATTGGCTCCGCTAGAGCTCCACGACCTCAGCTATTTTCCGTGATCTTTGGCCCGTACCCTTGTGAGTGTGTGATCTCCAGTTACACTTCTCCTCCGACCACTCTCAAAAAGCCACCTGTGGATACGTGAGTGTGGAAATCAACATCGATCACTGGCTACAGTATCACAGGTCACTAGGTGACTAGGCTCAGGCTGACCTTGGTTGTCTTCTGATCAGGCAAGGAGCTTAATCCTTCAAAGGAAATGAGGACACGTGGTGACTGGCCGACATCATTTCTTTCATCCACACAGCGCTCTACATGAGGATAAAGAGGCCACGTAGCCCAGGTGAAGGCTGCGTGTGGGGCCTAAGGCTTCTTCCCCAATCAGTAGGCAAGGCGCCCTTCCCAAGCATCTATGGCCCCACTCTAGATGCGTTCATTCAGAGAAATCTCTTCCTTCTACCCCTGAGACACATCACAAGTATGAGGGGCCTGACAGAGAGCCTGGAGATGAAACGGGGGAGGCTTCTGGCTGGGCCGCTTCCCCGTGGGTAGACAATAGAAGGTAGTCTCTCTGGAAGGTCTTAGCTTCTGTTGATTGACATGGGCAATACAGTAGGGGTGGTCCCTGGCCAGGTGGAGCTTGTGGGCAGATGCAACCTCTCCGGCGACGAATAATCCCGCTGCTGCTTTGTTTGGTGAAAACCTCCCCCCGCCAACTCGGATGGGCAGAGAACATTGACCCACACCTGCCAGGGGCCTTTCCTGGGACTAAAGATCCCCACCTGGTCTCAACGTCATCACCCTCTCAGCACGCACCTTTCCTGCACACATAATCCTGCCTTTCTCCGTCAGTGCCTTATCCTACTAGGAAACAAAGCATGCCGCTCAAAAAGGCCGACGCCGGGGAAATCGAGGAGACACTGCCATTTTCCAAATTTTTGCTGTCTACGTGTCCCCGCCTCCGGTGCAAGGCTGCGTATGTGGCCGGGCTCCGAAGGCAAGGCCGCAATCCTGGCAGCCTGGGCCCCGGCAGTCCAATGGTTTATGGACGTGGGGACACGGATGACCTGTTTGCCACATACAGGAGAAATCCTTGGGCCCTTCACTGGCTCGCCATTCAGCTCCACGACGTCCACTCCTGGCCCTGGCCTTTGGCCGGTGCCCCATTCAACGTGTGCTCAGGAGCCATGTTTCTCCACCCATCACTATCATTCTGCCACCAGGGGATATGTGAGTGTGGGAGTCACCGTTTGTCACCGGCAGCAGCGTCACAACTCACTAGACTTCCAGGTACCTGCAGACCTAGGCGGCCTTCTGCCTCAGGAAAGGTCCCGAATCCTTTATCCCAGACGCTGACACCTGCGCACTGGCGGACATTCATTTTGATCAACACAGAGGTCTGAGTGAGGGTCAGCAGGCCGGGTAGGTGAAGTCAAGGCCAGGTGGGCGGGACTAAGGCTTCTTTGCCATCACCATGGAGACAGTCTCCCCACCGGCAGAGTGGGCGCAGCTTATGATGGGCCTGGCGACAAGACTCAGCCAATGGCAGAGATCCAGCCCGCCAGGCCGATGACACAGGGCCCTCCATTGTGACCCAGGACACCTAGTGGCCACAGGATTTGAGCACACCCTGGGAAAGGCTACGCAGGCACAAGGGAGCCCCTGGTGCGGACTGCTTCAGGGCATTGGCACAGCAGGCCAGGGTCCAATTTTCCCACTTTCCTCAGGATATCAGTACGCAAGACATCCCCACTCAGCATCTCTTGCCTCTCTCTCTGTATGTGTTCCTTCTCTGAAATCTCTTCCTTCTTCCCCCTCCCAGTCACTTCACAGCTTGGAGTGTCTGACAGAGTGCCTAGAGACGAAAGAGCAAAGGGGGAAGGCCTCTGGCTGTACTGGTTGCCCAAGGGCAGAGAAGATCTGGCAGTCTATCTGGAAGGACTAGGGAGTAGTGATTGATTGGGGAGCTACATCACGGGTGAACCCTGGCTGGGTGAATCTTGTTGACATGTGGCAGCCTCTCCGGAGACTACTAATTCCGCTGATAAGATTGGATTCAAATACCCGGCTGAGTGCCATGGGCAGAAAACACTGACACATACCTGCCAGAGGCCTATCCTGGGTCTGAAGAGTCCACCCTGGTCTCCAGCGACTCATCATCTCAGCACACACTTTGCCAGCACACATGGAATCCGCCTCTCTCCACGAATCCTTCTCCTGCTAGGAAACACCGGATGGCACTCAGCCAAAGGAGAACACAGGCAAAGTCAAAAAAGCCCGCATTTTCAAGATTTTGCTTCTGCTGGGCCACAGCCGCCGGTGGCACACTGCATGTGCGTCACTTCTCCAAAGACAAGGCCGAAATCCGGACATCCAGGGCCCCAGCAGTCCAGAGTCTTCGGATGGCGGCATACTCTGCGCATGGTGCCACCTATTTGCCAAGTACAGGAGGGAGGTCTGTGCCCTAGACTGGCTCCGCTAGGGCTCCACGACCTCAGCTATTTTCCGAGACCTTTGACCCGTGCCCTCTTGAGTGTGTGATCTCTAGTTACACTCCTCCTCTGACCACTCTCAATCCGCCACCTGCGGATACCTGAGCGTGGAAATCAACACCTATCACTAGCTGCAGTGTCACAGGTCACTAGGTGTCTAGGCTCAGGCTGACCTTGGCTGTCTTCTGCCCAGGCAAGGAGCCTAACCCTTCAAAGGAAATGAGGACACGTGCTCACTGGCCGACATCCTTTCTTTCATCCACACAGCGGTCTAGATGAGGGTAAAGAGGCCACGTAGGCCAGGTGAAGGCTGAGTGCGGGGCCTAAGGCTTCTTTCCCAATCACCATGGAGACAGCCACCGGAAGGCTGGTCGGAACTTCTGACGGGGACGGGTCACAAACACTGAGCCAATAGGAGAAGTCCAGCCTAACCGGCCAGTTCTGCAGAGCCCCCCATTGTACCCATGGACACACAACAGGCCCTTGTGTCTTTGGCCACAAAATCGAGGGCACCAGGGAATAACTTCACAATAGCCAATCCCTGATGTGGACACGTTCGACACACTGGGACAGCAGGCAGGTACCTCTTTACCACTTACGCTAGGATGTCAGTAGGCAAGGTGCCGTTCCTCAGCATCTATGGCCCCTCTCTGGATGTTTTCATTCAGAGAAATCTCTTCCTTCTACCCCTGAGACACATCACAAGTATGAGGGAGGGGCCTGACAGAGAGCCTGGAGATGAAACGGGGGAGGCTTCTGGCTGGACCGCTTCCCCGTGGGTACACAATAGCAGGTAGTCTCTCTGGAAGGTCTTAGCTTCTGTTGATTGACATGGGCAATACAGTAGGGGTGGTCCCTGGCCAGGTGGAGCTTGTGGGCAGATGCAACCTCTCCGGCGACGAATAATCCCGCTGCTGCTTTGTTTGGTGAAAACCTCCCCCCGCCAACTCGGATGGGCAGAGAACATTGACCCACACCTGCCAGGGGCCTTTCCTGGGACTAAAGATCCCCACCTGGTCTCAACGTCATCACCCTCTCAGCACACACCTTTCCCGCACACATAATCCTGCCTTTCTCCGTCAGTGCCTTATCCTACTAGGAAACAAAGCATGCCGCTCAAAAAGGCCGATGCCGGGGAAATCGAGGAGACACTGCCATTTTCCAAATTTTTGCTGTCTACGTGTCCCCGCCTCCGGTGCAAGGCTGCGTATGTGGCCGGGCTCCGAAGGCAAGGCCGCAATCCTGGCAGCCTGGGCCCCGGCAGTCCAATGGTTTATGGACGTGGGGACACGGATGACCTGTTTGCCACATACAGGAGAAATCCTTGGGCCCTTCACTGGCTCGCCATTCAGCTCCACGACGTCCACTCCTGGCCCTGGCCTTTGGCCGGTGCCCCATTCAACGTGTGCTCAGGAGCCATGTTTCTCCACCCTTCACTATCATTCTGCCACCAGGGGATATGTGAGTGTGGGAGTCACCGTTTGTCACCGGCAGCAGCGTCACAACTCACTAGACTTCCAGGTACCTGCAGACCTAGGCGGCCTTCTGCCTCAGGAAAGGTCCCGAATCCTTTATCCCAGACGCTGACACCTGCGCACTGGCGGACATTCATTTTGATCAACACAGAGGTCTGAGTGAGGGTCAGCAGGCCGGGTAGGTGAAGTCAAGGCCAGGTGGGCGGGACTAAGGCTTCTTTGCCATCACCATGGAGACAGTCTCCCCACCGGCAGAGTGGGCGCAGCTTATGATGGGCCTGGCGACAAGACTCAGCCAATGGCAGAGATCCAGCCCGCCAGGCCGATGACACAGGGCCCTCCATTGTGACCCAGGACACCTAGTGGCCACAGGATTTGAGCACACCCTGGGAAAGGCTACGCAGGCACAAGGGAGCCCCTGGTGCGGACTGCTTCAGGGCATTGGCACAGCAGGCCAGGGTCCAATTTTCCCACTTTCCTCAGGATATCAGTACGCAAGACATCCCCACTCAGCATCTCTTGCCTCTCTCTCTGTATGTGTTCCTTCTCTGAAATCTCTTCCTTCTTCCCCCTCCCAGTCACTTCACAGCTTGGAGTGTCTGACAGAGTGCCTAGAGACGAAAGAGCAAAGGGGGAAGGCCTCTGGCTGTACTGGTTGCCCAAGGGCAGAGAAGATCTGGCAGTCTATCTGGAAGGACTAGGGAGTAGTGATTGATTGGGGAGCTACATCACGGGTGAACCCTGGCTGGGTGAATCTTGTTGACATGTGGCAGCCTCTCCGGAGACTACTAATTCCGCTGATAAGATTGGATTCAAATACCCGGCTGAGTGCCATGGGCAGAAAACACTGACACATACCTGCCAGAGGCCTATCCTGGGTCTGAAGAGTCCACCCTGGTCTCCAGCGACTCATCATCTCAGCACACACTTTGCCAGCACACATGGAATCCGCCTCTCTCCACGAATCCTTCTCCTGCTAGGAAACACCGGATGGCACTCAGCCAAAGGAGAACACAGGCAAAGTCAAAAAAGCCCGCATTTTCAAGATTTTGCTTCTGCTGGGCCACAGCCGCCGGTGGCACACTGCATGTGCGTCACTTCTCCAAAGACAAGGCCGAAATCCGGACATCCAGGGCCCCAGCAGTCCAGAGTCTTCGGATGGCGGCATACTCTGCGCATGGTGCCACCTATTTGCCAAGTACAGGAGGGAGGTCTGTGCCCTAGACTGGCTCCGCTAGGGCTCCACGACCTCAGCTATTTTCCGAGACCTTTGACCCGTGCCCTCTTGAGTGTGTGATCTCTAGTTACACTCCTCCTCTGACCACTCTCAATCCGCCACCTGCGGATACCTGAGCGTGGAAATCAACACCTATCACTAGCTGCAGTGTCACAGGTCACTAGGTGTCTAGGCTCAGGCTGACCTTGGCTGTCTTCTGCCCAGGCAAGGAGCCTAACCCTTCAAAGGAAATGAGGACACGTGCTCACTGGCCGACATCCTTTCTTTCATCCACACAGCGGTCTAGATGAGGGTAAAGAGGCCACGTAGGCCAGGTGAAGGCTGAGTGCGGGGCCTAAGGCTTCTTTCCCAATCACCATGGAGACAGCCACCGGAAGGCTGGTCGGAACTTCTGACGGGGACGGGTCACAAACACTGAGCCAATAGGAGAAGTCCAGCCTAACCGGCCAGTTCTGCAGAGCCCCCCATTGTACCCATGGACACACAACAGGCCCTTGTGTCTTTGGCCACAAAATCGAGGGCACCAGGGAATAACTTCACAATAGCCAATCCCTGATGTGGACACGTTCGACACACTGGGACAGCAGGCAGGTACCTCTTTACCACTTACGCTAGGATGTCAGTAGGCAAGGTGCCGTTCCTCAGCATCTATGGCCCCTCTCTGGATGTTTTCATTCAGAGAAATCTCTTCCTTCTACCCCTGAGACACATCACAAGTATGAGGGAGGGGCCTGACAGAGAGCCTGGAGATGAAACGGGGGAGGCTTCTGGCTGGACCGCTTCCCCGTGGGTACACAATAGCAGGTAGTCTCTCTGGAAGGTCTTAGCTTCTGTTGATTGACATGGGCAATACAGTAGGGGTGGTCCCTGGCCAGGTGGAGCTTGTGGGCAGATGCAACCTCTCCGGCGACGAATAATCCCGCTGCTGCTTTGTTTGGTGAAAACCTCCCCCCGCCAACTCGGATGGGCAGAGAACATTGACCCACACCTGCCAGGGGCCTTTCCTGGGACTAAAGATCCCCACCTGGTCTCAACGTCATCACCCTCTCAGCACACACCTTTCCCGCACACATAATCCTGCCTTTCTCCGTCAGTGCCTTATCCTACTAGGAAACAAAGCATGCCGCTCAAAAAGGCCGATGCCGGGGAAATCGAGGAGACACTGCCATTTTCCAAATTTTTGCTGTCTACGTGTCCCCGCCTCCGGTGCAAGGCTGCGTATGTGGCCGGGCTCCGAAGGCAAGGCCGCAATCCTGGCAGCCTGGGCCCCGGCAGTCCAATGGTTTATGGACGTGGGGACACGGATGACCTGTTTGCCACATACAGGAGAAATCCTTGGGCCCTTCACTGGCTCGCCATTCAGCTCCACGACGTCCACTCCTGGCCCTGGCCTTTGGCCGGTGCCCCATTCAACGTGTGCTCAGGAGCCATGTTTCTCCACCCTTCACTATCATTCTGCCACCAGGGGATATGTGAGTGTGGGAGTCACCGTTTGTCACCGGCAGCAGCGTCACAACTCACTAGACTTCCAGGTACCTGCAGACCTAGGCGGCCTTCTGCCTCAGGAAAGGTCCCGAATCCTTTATCCCAGACGCTGACACCTGCGCACTGGCGGACATTCATTTTGATCAACACAGAGGTCTGAGTGAGGGTCAGCAGGCCGGGTAGGTGAAGTCAAGGCCAGGTGGGCGGGACTAAGGCTTCTTTGCCATCACCATGGAGACAGTCTCCCCACCGGCAGAGTGGGCGCAGCTTATGATGGGCCTGGCGACAAGACTCAGCCAATGGCAGAGATCCAGCCCGCCAGGCCGATGACACAGGGCCCTCCATTGTGACCCAGGACACCTAGTGGCCACAGGATTTGAGCACACCCTGGGAAAGGCTACGCAGGCACAAGGGAGCCCCTGGTGCGGACTGCTTCAGGGCATTGGCACAGCAGGCCAGGGTCCAATTTTCCCACTTTCCTCAGGATATCAGTACGCAAGACATCCCCACTCAGCATCTCTTGCCTCTCTCTCTGTATGTGTTCCTTCTCTGAAATCTCTTCCTTCTTCCCCCTCCCAGTCACTTCACAGCTTGGAGTGTCTGACAGAGTGCCTAGAGACGAAAGAGCAAAGGGGGAAGGCCTCTGGCTGTACTGGTTGCCCAAGGGCAGAGAAGATCTGGCAGTCTATCTGGAAGGACTAGGGAGTAGTGATTGATTGGGGAGCTACATCACGGGTGAACCCTGGCTGGGTGAATCTTGTTGACATGTGGCAGCCTCTCCGGAGACTACTAATTCCGCTGATAAGATTGGATTCAAATACCCGGCTGAGTGCCATGGGCAGAAAACACTGACACATACCTGCCAGAGGCCTATCCTGGGTCTGAAGAGTCCACCCTGGTCTCCAGCGACTCATCATCTCAGCACACACTTTGCCAGCACACATGGAATCCGCCTCTCTCCACGAATCCTTCTCCTGCTAGGAAACACCGGATGGCACTCAGCCAAAGGAGAACACAGGCAAAGTCAAAAAAGCCCGCATTTTCAAGATTTTGCTTCTGCTGGGCCACAGCCGCCGGTGGCACACTGCATGTGCGTCACTTCTCCAAAGACAAGGCCGAAATCCGGACATCCAGGGCCCCAGCAGTCCAGAGTCTTCGGATGGCGGCATACTCTGCTCATGGTGCCACCTATTTGCCAAGTACAGGAGGGAGGTCTGTGCCCTAGACTGGCTCCGCTAGGGCTCCACGACCTCAGCTATTTTCCGAGACCTTTGACCCGTGCCCTCTTGAGTGTGTGATCTCTAGTTACACTCCTCCTCTGACCACTCTCAATCCGCCACCTGCGGATACCTGAGCGTGGAAATCAACACCTATCACTAGCTGCAGTGTCACAGGTCACTAGGTGTCTAGGCTCAGGCTGACCTTGGCTGTCTTCTGCCCAGGCAAGGAGCCTAACCCTTCAAAGGAAATGAGGACACGTGCTCACTGGCCGACATCCTTTCTTTCATCCACACAGCGGTCTAGATGAGGGTAAAGAGGCCACGTAGGCCAGGTGAAGGCTGAGTGCGGGGCCTAAGGCTTCTTTCCCAATCACCATGGAGACAGCCACCGGAAGGCTGGTCGGAACTTCTGACGGGGACGGGTCACAAACACTGAGCCAATAGGAGAAGTCCAGCCTAACCGGCCAGTTCTGCAGAGCCCCCCATTGTACCCATGGACACACAACAGGCCCTTGTGTCTTTGGCCACAAAATCGAGGGCACCAGGGAATAACTTCACAATAGCCAATCCCTGATGTGGACACGTTCGACACACTGGGACAGCAGGCAGGTACCTCTTTACCACTTACGCTAGGATGTCAGTAGGCAAGGTGCCGTTCCTCAGCATCTATGGCCCCTCTCTGGATGTTTTCATTCAGAGAAATCTCTTCCTTCTACCCCTGAGACACATCACAAGTATGAGGGAGGGGCCTGACAGAGAGCCTGGAGATGAAACGGGGGAGGCTTCTGGCTGGACCGCTTCCCCGTGGGTACACAATAGCAGGTAGTCTCTCTGGAAGGTCTTAGCTTCTGTTGATTGACATGGGCAATACAGTAGGGGTGGTCCCTGGCCAGGTGGAGCTTGTGGGCAGATGCAACCTCTCCGGCGACGAATAATCCCGCTGCTGCTTTGTTTGGTGAAAACCTCCCCCCGCCAACTCGGATGGGCAGAGAACATTGACCCACACCTGCCAGGGGCCTTTCCTGGGACTAAAGATCCCCACCTGGTCTCAACGTCATCACCCTCTCAGCACACACCTTTCCCGCACACATAATCCTGCCTTTCTCCGTCAGTGCCTTATCCTACTAGGAAACAAAGCATGCCGCTCAAAAAGGCCGATGCCGGGGAAATCGAGGAGACACTGCCATTTTCCAAATTTTTGCTGTCTACGTGTCCCCGCCTCCGGTGCAAGGCTGCGTATGTGGCCGGGCTCCGAAGGCAAGGCCGCAATCCTGGCAGCCTGGGCCCCGGCAGTCCAATGGTTTATGGACGTGGGGACACGGATGACCTGTTTGCCACATACAGGAGAAATCCTTGGGCCCTTCACTGGCTCGCCATTCAGCTCCACGACGTCCACTCCTGGCCCTGGCCTTTGGCCGGTGCCCCATTCAACGTGTGCTCAGGAGCCATGTTTCTCCACCCTTCACTATCATTCTGCCACCAGGGGATATGTGAGTGTGGGAGTCACCGTTTGTCACCGGCAGCAGCGTCACAACTCACTAGACTTCCAGGTACCTGCAGACCTAGGCGGCCTTCTGCCTCAGGAAAGGTCCCGAATCCTTTATCCCAGACGCTGACACCTGCGCACTGGCGGACATTCATTTTGATCAACACAGAGGTCTGAGTGAGGGTCAGCAGGCCGGGTAGGTGAAGTCAAGGCCAGGTGGGCGGGACTAAGGCTTCTTTGCCATCACCATGGAGACAGTCTCCCCACCGGCAGAGTGGGCGCAGCTTATGATGGGCCTGGCGACAAGACTCAGCCAATGGCAGAGATCCAGCCCGCCAGGCCGATGACACAGGGCCCTCCATTGTGACCCAGGACACCTAGTGGCCACAGGATTTGAGCACACCCTGGGAAAGGCTACGCAGGCACAAGGGAGCCCCTGGTGCGGACTGCTTCAGGGCATTGGCACAGCAGGCCAGGGTCCAATTTTCCCACTTTCCTCAGGATATCAGTACGCAAGACATCCCCACTCAGCATCTCTTGCCTCTCTCTCTGTATGTGTTCCTTCTCTGAAATCTCTTCCTTCTTCCCCCTCCCAGTCACTTCACAGCTTGGAGTGTCTGACAGAGTGCCTAGAGACGAAAGAGCAAAGGGGGAAGGCCTCTGGCTGTACTGGTTGCCCAAGGGCAGAGAAGATCTGGCAGTCTATCTGGAAGGACTAGGGAGTAGTGATTGATTGGGGAGCTACATCACGGGTGAACCCTGGCTGGGTGAATCTTGTTGACATGTGGCAGCCTCTCCGGAGACTACTAATTCTGCTGATAAGATTGGATTCAAATACCCGGCTGAGTGCCATGGGCAGAAAACACTGACACATACCTGCCAGAGGCCTATCCTGGGTCTGAAGAGTCCACCCTGGTCTCCAGCGACTCATCATCTCAGCACACACTTTGCCAGCACACATGGAATCCGCCTCTCTCCACGAATCCTTCTCCTGCTAGGAAACACCGGATGGCACTCAGCCAAAGGAGAACACAGGCAAAGTCAAAAAAGCCCGCATTTTCAAGATTTTGCTTCTGCTGGGCCACAGCCGCCGGTGGCACACTGCATGTGCGTCACTTCTCCAAAGACAAGGCCGAAATCCGGACATCCAGGGCCCCAGCAGTCCAGAGTCTTCGGATGGCGGCATACTCTGCGCATGGTGCCACCTATTTGCCAAGTACAGGAGGGAGGTCTGTGCCCTAGACTGGCTCCGCTAGGGCTCCACGACCTCAGCTATTTTCCGAGACCTTTGACCCGTGCCCTCTTGAGTGTGTGATCTCTAGTTACACTCCTCCTCTGACCACTCTCAATCCGCCACCTGCGGATACCTGAGCGTGGAAATCAACACCTATCACTAGCTGCAGTGTCACAGGTCACTAGGTGTCTAGGCTCAGGCTGACCTTGGCTGTCTTCTGCCCAGGCAAGGAGCCTAACCCTTCAAAGGAAATGAGGACACGTGCTCACTGGCCGACATCCTTTCTTTCATCCACACAGCGGTCTAGATGAGGGTAGAGAGATAGTATTAGGCCAGGTGAAGCTGAGTGCGGGGCCTAAGGCTTCTTTCCCAATCACCATGGAGACAGCCACCGGAAGGCTGGTCGGAACTTCTGACGGGGACGGGTCACAAACACTGAGCCAATAGGAGAAGTCCAGCCTAACCGGCCAGTTCTGCAGAGCCCCCCATTGTACCCATGGACACACAACAGGCCCTTGTGTCTTTGGCCACAAAATCGAGGGCACCAGGGAATAACTTCACAATAGCCAATCCCTGATGTGGACACGTTCGACACACTGGGACAGCAGGCAGGTACCTCTTTACCACTTACGCTAGGATGTCAGTAGGCAAGGTGCCGTTCCTCAGCATCTATGGCCCCTCTCTGGATGTTTTCATTCAGAGAAATCTCTTCCTTCTACCCCTGAGACACATCACAAGTATGAGGGAGGGGCCTGACAGAGAGCCTGGAGATGAAACGGGGGAGGCTTCTGGCTGGACCGCTTCCCCGTGGGTACACAATAGCAGGTAGTCTCTCTGGAAGGTCTTAGCTTCTGTTGATTGACATGGGCAATACAGTAGGGGTGGTCCCTGGCCAGGTGGAGCTTGTGGGCAGATGCAACCTCTCCGGCGACGAATAATCCCGCTGCTGCTTTGTTTGGTGAAAACCTCCCCCCGCCAACTCGGATGGGCAGAGAACATTGACCCACACCTGCCAGGGGCCTTTCCTGGGACTAAAGATCCCCACCTGGTCTCAACGTCATCACCCTCTCAGCACACACCTTTCCCGCACACATAATCCTGCCTTTCTCCGTCAGTGCCTTATCCTACTAGGAAACAAAGCATGCCGCTCAAAAAGGCCGATGCCGGGGAAATCGAGGAGACACTGCCATTTTCCAAATTTTTGCTGTCTACGTGTCCCCGCCTCCGGTGCAAGGCTGCGTATGTGGCCGGGCTCCGAAGGCAAGGCCGCAATCCTGGCAGCCTGGGCCCCGGCAGTCCAATGGTTTATGGACGTGGGGACACGGATGACCTGTTTGCCACATACAGGAGAAATCCTTGGGCCCTTCACTGGCTCGCCATTCAGCTCCACGACGTCCACTCCTGGCCCTGGCCTTTGGCCGGTGCCCCATTCAACGTGTGCTCAGGAGCCATGTTTCTCCACCCTTCACTATCATTCTGCCACCAGGGGATATGTGAGTGTGGGAGTCACCGTTTGTCACCGGCAGCAGCGTCACAACTCACTAGACTTCCAGGTACCTGCAGACCTAGGCGGCCTTCTGCCTCAGGAAAGGTCCCGAATCCTTTATCCCAGACGCTGACACCTGCGCACTGGCGGACATTCATTTTGATCAACACAGAGGTCTGAGTGAGGGTCAGCAGGCCGGGTAGGTGAAGTCAAGGCCAGGTGGGCGGGACTAAGGCTTCTTTGCCATCACCATGGAGACAGTCTCCCCACCGGCAGAGTGGGCGCAGCTTATGATGGGCCTGGCGACAAGACTCAGCCAATGGCAGAGATCCAGCCCGCCAGGCCGATGACACAGGGCCCTCCATTGTGACCCAGGACACCTAGTGGCCACAGGATTTGAGCACACCCTGGGAAAGGCTACGCAGGCACAAGGGAGCCCCTGGTGCGGACTGCTTCAGGGCATTGGCACAGCAGGCCAGGGTCCAATTTTCCCACTTTCCTCAGGATATCAGTACGCAAGACATCCCCACTCAGCATCTCTTGCCTCTCTCTCTGTATGTGTTCCTTCTCTGAAATCTCTTCCTTCTTCCCCCTCCCAGTCACTTCACAGCTTGGAGTGTCTGACAGAGTGCCTAGAGACGAAAGAGCAAAGGGGGAAGGCCTCTGGCTGTACTGGTTGCCCAAGGGCAGAGAAGATCTGGCAGTCTATCTGGAAGGACTAGGGAGTAGTGATTGATTGGGGAGCTACATCACGGGTGAACCCTGGCTGGGTGAATCTTGTTGACATGTGGCAGCCTCTCCGGAGACTACTAATTCCGCTGATAAGATTGGATTCAAATACCCGGCTGAGTGCCATGGGCAGAAAACACTGACACATACCTGCCAGAGGCCTATCCTGGGTCTGAAGAGTCCACCCTGGTCTCCAGCGACTCATCATCTCAGCACACACTTTGCCAGCACACATGGAATCCGCCTCTCTCCACGAATCCTTCTCCTGCTAGGAAACACCGGATGGCACTCAGCCAAAGGAGAACACAGGCAAAGTCAAAAAAGCCCGCATTTTCAAGATTTTGCTTCTGCTGGGCCACAGCCGCCGGTGGCACACTGCATGTGCGTCACTTCTCCAAAGACAAGGCCGAAATCCGGACATCCAGGGCCCCAGCAGTCCAGAGTCTTCGGATGGCGGCATACTCTGCGCATGGTGCCACCTATTTGCCAAGTACAGGAGGGAGGTCTGTGCCCTAGACTGGCTCTGCTAGGGCTCCACGACCTCAGCTATTTTCCGAGACCTTTGACCCGTGCCCTCTTGAGTGTGTGATCTCTAGTTACACTCCTCCTCTGACCACTCTCAATCCGCCACCTGCGGATACCTGAGCGTGGAAATCAACACCTATCACTAGCTGCAGTGTCACAGGTCACTAGGTGTCTAGGCTCAGGCTGACCTTGGTTGTCTTCTGCCCAGGCAAGGAGCCTAACCCTTCAAAGGAAATGAGGACACGTAGTCACTGCTCGACATCCTTTAACCAACACTGAGTCCCTGGTCAGCATCCTGGTGTCCTGGCAAGAAGAGCCAGGCATCTCCAGGAGCATCTGGAGGAGGAGACAAGGGCTGAAGAGACTGCCACACCTACTGGTGCTGCTACACATGTGGGAGACCTGGCTGCAGAGGGTGCAGACATGGCCTGAAGGTCAAAGGAGAAGCATCTGAAGACGTGCTAGGCCTCTTAGACTGAGAGAAGCAGGATGTCTGGACTGAAAATATGCACCCTTCAGGGAAGAACTTCATTCAGGCTTCTTAAACCCACTTCACCTGGAAGATCCATCCTTTTAGCCTTGTGCCCCTTCCACGCCCCCTGTATTACGTGGAGAGATCCAGCCCTAGAGCACCAGGGTGGAAGAAGGCCCAGGATAGCTGTCCGAAGACATGAGGTCCACTCAAAAGCTCCCCCTGCCAAGGAGAGAAGAGTACAAGACTCATCTGCAGATGAGGTCTCAGGGCCCTGAGAATGACCATAATGTTGGTAAGGAAAGAGAAAAGGGATTTCAGTGGGACGGGGAAGTCTGAGAAAGAGCCTCTGGACAGATAGCTCTAAGGGAGGTGTGATTGTGAAGGTGGGCTGGTCACTGAGTTCTTTGTAGTACAAGGTACCAGACAGAAGCCAGACTCTGGGGGGAACCTGCCTGCTGGTGAGCAGTGGGCATAAAACCCTAAACCAATGAGAATCGAATCCCTTCCCAGCAGCTTCTGCACAGATCAGTGATGTTTGCTTGGTCTTTGGCTTTTCTGTGGTCTAACCTGATCTGTCCTGAGATCAGAGAATTGGAATAGAAAAGCCTGACTGAGATGAAACGAGCAAAGAGAAGACAAGGCCTCCTAAATCTGGTGAAGACAGAACACAGATAACCAAAGGTGAGGATGGGAAGAAACAGATTGAGTTCCAAATCCCATCCACAGTATCCCAGGGCCTGGGAATCCCTGGAAGTGCCAGAGGTGTGTACTCCCTGGGAGATGCGACCCCAAGTGTCAGAGGAAGCCCTAAGGAGCAAGGAAGGGAGGGCAGGGCCTCTAGGATGGGCACTTCCATACAGGCTGCCCATGTGAATTTCTCAGAGTGACTGTGACAGATCCTGAGAGGGACAGTTTGAGGCAAAGGAAAGTAAGTTTTCTGAAGAGGGGTGAATTCCGCAGTCTCCTGATAATGAAACAGAAATCCCGTCCTGCTCAGAGGTACTGAGTAGGAGGGATTGTGAATTCCCATCCTGCACAGAGGTTGGCTGGGAAGTTCAACTGTCTAAAGACAATGTGGCCAAAGTCTTCTTTATCTTTCAAAGATATATCTTTAACTTCCTGCAAATTCAATCCTGAAAAAAAGCCTAGAATATACAAGTGTGGGTTTTTCAGGAGAGCAACAAGGGGAGAAGGTGATAGTGGCATATCAGAGAAGGAGAACAATAGTCTAATGGTCCCCGTGTTACTTAATGAATCACACATGGTGTCCAGCATTCTTCCTTACCTGTAGACATGTAAATGCAGTAGATGTTTGAGCAATAACTGAATTAATCCTCACAGAATTCTTTTTGGCCATTTCCAGGCATAGAGACCAGAAGAAGTCATTAGTTACAAGAGCAAGCAATAATTCGCTGGTCTGAATTTTGTTCAGTTTCTGTGTTTGCCCTTCACAGATGGATAAAAGTCTCTGAATCTGGCATTGAAGACAGTGTTTTCTCTATTGTTATGGATTGAATAGTGTCCCCCAAAATGTGTGTCAACCTGGCCAGACCCTGATTCCCAGTATTGTGTGGTTGTCCTGCATTTTGTGATCTGATGTGATTACTTATGTGTTGTAAATTCTAACCTCTGTGATGTTAATGAGGCAGGATTAGAGGCAGTTAGGTTAATGAGGGAGGACACAATCTACAGGATTAGGGTGAGTCTTGAGTCAGTCTCTTTTGACATACAAAGAGAAAAGTGAGCAGAAATGAGAGGGACCTCATACCACCAAGGAAGAAGTGCCTGGAGTGGAGCAGGTCTTTTTGACCCAGTGTCCACAGGCTGAGAACTTCCTAGGCCAGGGGAAGATAGATGACAAGGACTTTCCCCCAGAGCCACAAAGAGAGAAAGCTTTCTCCTAGAGCTGGTGCCCTGACTTCAAACTTCTTGCTTCTTAAACTGTGAGAGAATAAGCTTCTGTTTGTTAAAGCCATCCACTTGTGGTATCTCTGCTATAGCCACACTAGATAACTAAAAAACACATATATAAAATAGTCAAAACAGAAAAAAAGTTTCAAATACACACACATACTTATTAACTTTAAAAGGTTTTACATTCTTATAACATATTTAACAATAGAGATTTGTATATAGAAGTTATAATAAGAGCCATCCCCACATAAGTATATTGTACCTGCTCCCCAAAGTGTCCAGTGTCCAAAGATACATATGTACCCTTTTACACACTGCTTTTTGCCGGGACACACGTAAGTACATTCGTTTGTTTTTATGGAAATTAGGTCACACTCTACCCATGTTTTTCTCTGAATCACTCTTCACTTGACAATTTTTCATGGTTCCTCTAAATCAGCAGACATGGAAGAAGCACTCTTTTTGGTTCTTCTCATTTTTAACTCCCACCACTCTTCTGTCAGTTTGTTGTAGTGTGGTGGCTTGCATGTTGCTGTGATGTTAGAAGCTATGCCACCGGTATTTCAAATACCACCAGGTTCACACATGGTAGACAGCTTTGAGTGGAGCTCTGGATTTAGACAGACTAGGAAAAAGGACCTAGTGATCTATTTCTAAAAAAAAAAACTGGCCAGTGAAATCTTCCAAATAGTACTGGAACACTGTCTGATTGAATGACAGAGGATAACCCCTTAGGTTGGAAGGCACTCAAAATACGAGTGGGGAAGAGCTACCTCCTCAAAGTAGATCCCACTTTAATGACATTTCCTGATGGGGCATAACTCATAATGAGAAGAAACTGATGCAAATATCCTTTAATAATCAGAACGTGGAATGAAGGAAGTATGAATCTAGGGAAATTGGAAGTCATCAAAAATGAAATGGAATGCATAAAGGTCAGTAATCCAAGGCATTAGTGAGCTGAAATAGCTTGGTTTTGGACATTTTAAACTAGACAATGATATGTTCTACTATGCCAGGATTGAGATACTGAAGAGAATGGCATCATATTCATCGATAAAAAGAACATTTCAAGATCTTTTCTGAAGTACAACATTACGAGCAATAGGATAATATCCACAGGCCTACCAGGAAGACCAGTTAATAAGACTATTATTCAAATTTACACACAAATCATGAATGTGAAAGATGAACAAGTTGAAGGTTTTTACCAAGTTATGCAGTTTGAAACTGATCAAACGTGATGCATTGATCAATCATTTAGAATGCGAAGTTGAAAACAAAGCAGACAAATCAGCAGTTGGAAAATAAGGTATTGATGATAGAAATGAAAATGAAGCTTACATGATAGAATTTGGCAAGACCAATGACTTATTCATTGCACATACCTTTCATCAGGAACATAAACGGTGACTATACTCATGAACCATTCCGGGCAGAATAGACAGGAATCAAATTTGTGGAAGGTGATGATGGAGAAGGTCAATATCATGAGTCAGAATCAGGCCAGGGGCTGACTGCAGAACAGATGATCAGTTGCTCATATTCACGTTCAAGTTGAAGCTGAAGAAAATTAAAACAGGTCCATGAGTCAAAGTATGCCCTTGAGTATATCAAACCTGAATTTAGAGAGCATCTCAAGAATAGATTTGATGCACTGCACACTAATGATCGAAGACCAGAGTAGTTGTGGGATGATAGCAAGGACATCATATATGAAAAAAACAAAAAGTCATTAGAAAGACAGGAAAGAAAGCAAACACCAAAGAGGATGTCACAAGAGACTCTGAATCTTGCTCTTGAATGTACAGTAGCTAAAGAGAATGGAAGGAAAAATAAAGTAAAAGAGCTCAATAGAATACCTGAAAGGGAAGCTGGAGAAGACAAAGTATGATAATATAATGTGAACAGATCTGGAGTTAGAAAACCAAAAGGGAAGAAAGCACCTGGCATTTCTCAAGCTGAAAGAACTGAAGGAAATATTCAAGCCTCTAGGTGCAATACTGAAGGATTCTATGGGCAAAATATCGAACAACACAGGAAACATCAAAAGAAGATGGAAGGAATACACAGACTCAATACACCAAAAAGAATTGGTCAACGTTCAACCATATCAGAAGGTAGCATAGGATCAAGAGCTGATGGTACTTAAGGAAGAACTCCAAGCTGCACTGAAGAAAAAAGGCACTGGCAAAAAACACGGCTCCAGGAATTGATGGCGTACCAAATGAGATGTTTCAACACACAGACGCAGTGCTGAAGGCGCTCACTTGTCTATTCCAATATATTTGGAAGACAGCTACCTGACCAAATGACTGAAAGAGATCTATATGTGTGCCCATTCAAAGAGAGGTGGTCCAACGCAATGCGGAAATTATCAAGCAATGTCATTAACATCAGACGCAAAAAAAATTTTGCTGAATATAATTTAAAAACAGTTGCAGCAGTGCACAGACAGGGAACTACCAAAAATTCAAGCTGGATTCAGAGGAAGACATGGAACATGGGATATCATTTCTGATGTCTGATGGATCTTGGCTGAAAGTAGAGAATATCAGTAAGATGTTTACCTATTTTTGTTTACTATACAAGCACACTCAACTGTGTGGCTCATGACAAATTATGGATAGCTTAGCAAAGAATGGGAATTCCAGAACACTTAACTGTATTCATGCGGAATATGTACATAGACCAAGAGGCAGTCATTTGAGTAGGGCAAGGGGATACTGTGTGGTTTAAAATCAGAAAGTTATGTGTCATGGTGGTATCCTTTCACCATACTTACTCAATCTGTATGCTGAGCAAATAATCTGAGAAGCTGGTCTGTAAGAAGAACATGGCATTAGTTTTGGAGAAAGATTCACTAACAACCTATGATATGCAGCTGATACGACCTTGCTTGCTGAAAGTAAAGAGGACTTGAAGCAGTTACTGATGAAGAGCAACCACTACTCCCTTCCGTATGGATTACACCTCAACATAAAGAAAACAAAAATTCTCACAACTGGACCAGTAAGCAACACCATGACAAACAGTGAAAATACTGAAGTCATCAAGCATTTCATTTAACTTGAATCCATAATCAATGCCCACAGAAGCAGCAGTCAAGAATTCAAACAATGTATTTCATTGGGCAAATCTATTGCAAAAGACCTCCTTAAAGTGTTGAGAAAGAAAGATGTCACTTTGAGGACTAAGGTGTGCCTGAGCAAAGCCATGATATTTTCTATCACCTCACATGCTTGAGCAAGTTAGACAATGAATACGGAAAACCAAAGAACTGATTCATTTAAAATATGGTGTTGGCAAAGAATACTGAATATACCATGGACTGCCAGAAGAATAAACAAATCCATCTTGGAAGAAGTACACCAAGAATGCACCTTAGAAGCAAGGATGGCGAGACTTCGTCTCACGTGCCTTGGACATATTTTCAGGAGGGACCTGTCCCAGGAGAGGCTCATCATGCTTGGAGAAGCTGAGGGTCAGAAAAAAAGAGGAAGGTGCTCAACAACATGAACTGACACAATGGCTGCAAGAATGGGCTCAAACATAGCAATGATTGTGAGGATGGTTCAGGATCAGGCAGTGTTTCATTCTGTTTTACACAGGATCGATGGCCTCTAACAGCCACAACTAACATATGTATGCGTATATATATGTATGTGTGCGTGTGTGTGTGTGTGTGTATGTATATATATATATACCCATTGCCGTCGAGTCAGTTCCAACTCATAGTGACCCTACAGGACAGAGTAGAACTGCCCCACAGAGTTCCCAAGGAGCGCCTGGTGGATTCGAACTGTTAACCTTTTGGTTAGCAGCTATAGCTATTAACCATTATGCGACTAGGGTTTCCATACACACACACACACATATATATACACACACACTCATATATATGTGTGTGTGTGTGTATATATATATATATGTTCTCTTCACTAGTTTTGCACCTCTAGAGATCCCAGGCTAAGACATTTGGTACCTACACTGGTTCTAGAGGAACCAAATCTTAAGGATGAGTTTTCTGAATTGATTCTCAAGTCTGGCTAATCTTAAAGGCACTGATGACTGTCTCCAGGAGTAAACAGGCTATTGCTAATCCATGGTGGAGGTGACAATAGAAATACGCAAAATACTACTACCACTGGATCAAATATTTGTGAGAGACAAGGCTCTGCCTGATTATATATTTGATACTTTTCTATAATTTTGTCAGCATAAGAATAATAAGGAAGCTGCTTGGTTGGTCCTGCTTTTGCTAGCCACACTGGTGAATGAAAGAAATGGACTCAAAGCTCAAGCACCACATACAAGATCTGAAAGCTGCCACCTGTGCCCAGAAAGAAAACCATATTTCTTATAGTAACAAGGCTAATGCTGCCAAAAATAAACTCAGATTCGTATCATAAGAGTGACTGAATTAAAGCGCCGGTTGAATATCCAACCTCAAATGGTGTCTGAAGTTAGAGTGAGGGCATTGATTGGGAAGAAATGGGATCCTGAAACTCGGGATGAGGACATATGGGCAGACAGTCAGAAAGCGGGGGACAATGAACCTCCAATTTCTGTTGAATCGCTCTTCCTAACAGAACCAGATCTTTTACTACCATCTGAAGAGATTCTCTAACTTTGCCTGCTAAGGCACCCTTCCCAGTAAAACAATTATCCCTTCCACCTCCATCTGATGAGATTACCCCAGCTGTGCCTGAAGTGTCTTGTTTGAGTTGTCTCCTGGGGTGGTGTCTGGGGCATTGCCTGGGGCATCACCCTAGGCAGATGCCTTATAAGACACGGCTGAACATCCCACTGCCACCACCCATTTTTGCTTCTAGACCTATACCTAGGCTTCAGTCCCAACAAGCCCCCAAAGGTGAACTATAAAGTGTGACCCAGGAGAAGGTATGCTAAACTCCTAAAGAACTGCTTGATTTTTCTAATATATACATACAGAAACCTGGTGAATATGTGTGGGAATGGCTATTCCAGGTGTGGGATAATGGTGCAAGCAACATAAAGGTGGATTAGTCTGAGTTTATTGATATAGACCCAGGAAGCATAGATTCTTCATTCAGTGTTTCAGCTTGAGAGGTTAGAAAAGGATCTCATAGTTTATTTGGTTGGTTTACTGAAGCATGGATTAAGTGGTGGCCTACAATAAATCAAGTGGAAATGGCAGATCTGCCATTGTATAATGTAGGAGAAGGTAACCAAAGGCTGAGGGAAATTGGAATGTTAGAATGGATTTATTAGGCTGGACCCACAGACCCACACACGGAGTGCCCAGGGGGCTCTCTTTTTACCATAGCGGTGAGGTACAAATTTGGGAAGCAAGCCCCAGCATTACTGAAGACTTCTGTGGTTGCTATTTTATGTAAGTAAGAGTCCACAGTGAGAACTGACCTAACTGAATTAAGACACCTAACTACAATGCAGTTGACTGGAGCCCATGGTGGTAGCAGCCAAGTGGTGGCACTCAATCAACAAAGACAAGGTGGGTGTGGTTACCATAACAGACAGTAGAGTCAAAGCAGTAATCAGAATAGTCTGCTCGCATGGATTTATGGCATTGGCTACTTAGTCATAGTGTCCCTGGGAGTGAAAGAACTGGGAAATGTACATCTCCTGGTACCTAGTGTCTTAGACATCTAGTGCTCCTGTAACAGAAATACCACAAACGGATGACTTTAACAAAGAAAATTATTCCCTCACAGTCCAGGAGGCTCTGTAAGTCCAAATTCAGGGTGCCAATTCCAGGGGAAGGCTTTTTTTCTCCGTCACTCCTAGGGGAAGGTCTTTGTCACCAATCTTCCCCTGGACAAGAAGGTTCTCAGCACAGGGATCCTAGGTCCAAAGGATGCACTGCTCCTGACACTTCTTTCTTGGTGCTACTGAGGTCCCCCTGTCTCTCTGCTCTTTTCTCTTTTATATCTCAAAAGAGATGGACTTAAAACACAACTTAATCTTGTAGATTGAGCCCTGCCTCCTTAACATAACTGCTTCAAATCCTCGATCATTAACATCATAGAGGTAGGATTTACAATACATTGGAAAATCACACCAGCTGACAAAATGGTGGATAATCGCACCATACTGGGAAGCATAGCCTAGTCAAGCTGATATATACATTTTGGGAAGACAGAATTTAATCCGTAACACCTAGTATGCAGCTATCGACCTGTTAATGCCTTTTTCTCCATACCTGTTTCGAAGTATCACCAGAAACAGTGTGCCTTCTCTCTGACCTAAGTATATAAGGACCAAATAATATAGAGGAATCTCTGTTACATTTTCTCCATCTTACCGTTATTTGGCCTCATAGGCAGACCCAGTCACTTAATTGCACAGCAGAATGAAGAGATTAAAGCCCCTACATTCTTGCCAGTGGACCAGGAAGGTAGGTGCTCAGACATCAGAGAGCCTCAGAGAGACAGAGAAGAGGCGGCTCAAGAGAGGGATACCATAAAGTTGTTTTTCATACCCCCCCCACCTCCCATAGTTGCATATGCTTTGCTCTGACCCTAAGAAGTAGATCAATCCTTTGAGAACTGCATTATGGGTTAGAACACCAACAAGGTCCCAGACTGGGTGACACTCCCATAGATTACATCCAAATATCACTGCAAAGTCTTCAAAATCTGAACCGACATCTGAGCCACAGCATACAGAAGGTGGGAAAGAACCTGCAACCTGAACATAACTGGGTCAAGTGATTCCTAAAACAAACAACATCAACATTTTCTGTAAGTCTTGGAATCATAGACAAAAACTTTAAAAAGCTACTTTAACCACGCTCAAAGAAGTAACAGGCACACCTTAGAAAAATAGAAAAATACATAGAAACCATTCACAAATGAAAATTTTAGACAGGAAAAATAGAAAAATAGAGATAAATAATTCACTTGATCAGCTCTACAGCGGAATGCTGTTGACAGACAAAAGGATCAATGAGATGAAAACAGTTCAACTGAAAATATCCAATCTGAAAAAAAAATGAACAGAGCCTCAAAATAATCCAAAAATATCTAACATTTATTTACTGGAATTCCATAAGGTATAGAGGAAATATGTGGTGTAGAAAAAAGTATCTGAAGAAATACTGGCTCAACACTTTCCCAATTTGTTGAAAGACATAAACTTACAGATTCAAGAAGCTATGCAAACTCCAACAAGTTAAACTCACATAATTTTACCCCCAAATGCCTCACTGTCAATTGTGGAATAACAAGGACCAAGAAAGTATCTTCAAAGAAGCTAGAGAGAAAACAACTCATTTCACACAGGAAAAACAATTGGAATGACTCTGTATTCATCATCAGAAGCCATGGAGGCCAAAAGGCTGTGAAAACAACATTTTTTCAACACTAAAAGAAAAGAAACATTAACCCAGTGTTCTATAGGCTGTTATTTCCTTCATGAGTAAAGGAAAAATATTGACATTCTCAGGTGAAGGACGCTTAAGAGAATTCATCGCCACCAGACTTGTTCTAAATGAAACACTAAAGGAAGTTCTTCAGGTGGTAGACTGGAATTTCAGGAATTATGGAAAGCAACAAAGTTGAAAGTACCTTCTGAAGTTCACCCTTCAGCCAAAGATTAGACAGGTCTATAAAACAAACAATAACACACGTGAAGAAAGTGTTTCTTAGTTCAATCGTGTGTATGAGACCAAAAGTGCAAAACCTGCCCAAAAGCACAGAAAAGAGGGCAGGATGGAACAGGAATCATGGCAGATGGAAACGGGGAACTAGAGCATAGAAGAGAATACTGACACATCATGAATATTGCCACCAATGTCACAAAACAATTGTGTATAAATGGCTGAGCAAGAAAGTAATTTGCTCTGTAAAGTTTCAAATAAAACAATAGAAAATTTTTAAAAAGTGGTAGGTATCTGGGTAAACATATTATGCCAACCCTGCTGTCACTGCACAACATGGCACAGGACTCCCCTCTTTGGATAGACTTTCTAGCCTATTGGAAACACTTTGGAATATACTCTTGGTGGCAAATTAGTATTAGAGAATGGGATTAATTTGGAAAATATGAGATGTCTGTACTCATGTCTGGTGAATAAACTGGATAATAACATTTTCAGAGCGAAATGAGATGTTCTAACAGAAAAATAGGCCTGAATTCCCACCTGGGCCATGAGCCTAATCTGAAGGCCTTTCCCAGAGAGGCATTTCAGGCACTTCTAGAACAGCAGGAGCACTGGGGTATGCATGTATCAACCTCCCCCAGGGCCTTCTCTGAGGGGTAAGTACCTGCTTTAGTACTAAGCTTAGTGGTTCATAAATAGTCATTCTGCATAAGGTCTTCAGGTTCAAGTCTGTAATGCAGCTGGGATTCTGTGTGTGCTGCATCTCTGCATCAAAAGAACATACTTCTAGAAGCAGAATGCCAGGAGAGAGGCTGTTGGGCAGTTGGGGGTGGAGGGTGCTGCGCAGACAGGGGTGCCCAAGGGAGGCACAATATAGTCATTCTGCAGGAGGTCTAGTCATTCTGCATAAGAATTAGAATGCTTCTGTCAATGCATAATAGTTTACATGCAGGACAGAAACAAAGTGACTGAAGGACAAAGTCAAATAGTAAACCAAGCCACTCCCTGTCAGTCCTTACCTGAGAGGGTCTTCATGAGGACTTCCGGGGATGGAGAAGGACACAGTAAACGCTGATTTATTTTACCTCTTCCTTCCTCAAGAAACAGGAACTGGTGTTAAGATGTCAGGTGTCAAACCCCAAACTCCTCTTCTGGTCTGTATTTAAGCTGTATAATAAAACTGGGAATCAGGCAATCAGCCGTGAGCAGACAGACCCAGGAGTATTCCCAGTGCCCCACATCTTTGAGCTCCAGTGAGATCCTGTTCTTAGTTACTACATTAGCAGAGGAGCTGAAAGACTGAAATTCCGTGTTTTAAGGCAACTTGGGCTTCAAACAGTCACTTATTGCTAAAGTCGTATTTCTCTGTGTTAATTTATGATCCTTAAATCCGGAGTTTGGAGCTCATTTTGATAACTCCTCATTAGTCTGCATAGACTAGAGTCTGCTCACAGTCAGTGATGACAATGGAGGAAACAAAGTCCCTAGCCCAGAGGAGGGACTGCTCCCCATATTTGGGGCAATGCCCCTGGGAAGCATCGGCGAGGTGCACTTTGGCCTCTGTGGCTTTGCCTTCTGCTCCTGGAAGAATTGCACCCTAGGGGCCTCCATATGCAGACCCAGAGTCCCTGAGTGACCACAACTCCCGCCATTCTGGGTCATCGTCTGGACACACATTGTGATATGCTTCCTGCCCTCCTTTCCAGCATAAGCGCTGCGATCACAAGTGGCAGAACCAGTTCTCAGGTCCAGACCCTAGACCTTGCCCTCCTTGGCCTTAGGCTTCCCGTAGTCCTGGTGGAACCTGCAAGCACCCGGCTGGGCGGGCTTGGGCCTGTCTCAAAAGGCTCATGGCGCACGCGGGTTCCGCCTCCTTGGAGTCTGCGGGCTTGCGGTGGGCAGCCCGGCATCTCCTGCCTCCCTCGGGCGCCCTCTCTGAGCAGCAGCTCCCCTCCCCCTACCCCGCCAACCACCCAACAGTCGCACTGCCTGCTTTCTGCTTCTAGAAGCACGTTCTTTTGATGCACACATGCAGCACAAACAGAAGCCCAGCTGGATTACAGACTTGAACCTGAAACGCACAACTTTAAAACTACTAGATTGGGGGAGGGGGTGTATTGGCAGTGAAAAAAGGAAAAAAAAATAAGAAAAAGAACAATTACAAAAAAAGTATTAGAAGACTGTATCCTCACATTATGGACTCAAGAAGGCTGCGGATACACAACTGCGTAGATAGCATACTGTTGTCTCTTTCTTTGCAAATAAGTCTTAAATGAGGGAATTTGGTACCGGGAAGAGTTGCAGAGCCTGACTTTGGGGAAATCTGGGATTGATGAATTGGCTTGCATGAGGCTACAAGCCCTGATAATCAATATTTAAAGATGAGATTCGAGCAATCTAGAACATGCATCAGAATTTTTTCTAAGTAAATTAGCACCAGAAGATGCCTTTAACCACTAAATAAAGTGGGTCAGTAGTTCAAGATCTCCCTACAAAGAAAACGGCAGACCTAGATCGTTTCCAGTCAGGTTCCAGCAAACATACAAGAAACAGTCATTTTAATCTTGTACATAGTCAACAGAGATTAGAAAACCATGAGATACTCCCCTAACTTGATCCTTAAGGCTAGTTTAAAATTGATAACAAATTAGAGAAGGATGGTAGAAGAAGAGTTAGAGGACAAGCACACTCAGTAACTGAGATGCAAAACCCTACGTAAGATGCCAGCAAAGGAAATCCAGCAAAGTATAAACCACGTAACATGCCATGATCAAGGCGGTTTATTGTAGGCATACAAATTTGAGTGAACATTAAAGATTTAGTAATTTCATTCACCACATGCATAGGTGAAAGAAGAGAAGACATATGCTCACCTCAAGAGATGGGGGCAAAGCAGGTTGATAAAATGCAATCACACGGAGAGATAAGGACTAGGAGCAAACATGGAACAGAAAAGGAGTTCCCGAACGTGGAAAACTACAACTAGCATGATAGTTCATGGTGACGTGTGGGACATTCTCTTTAAAATTAATAAACAATAAAATAAGGGTGCTTCTATCATTACTTTTATTAAACATTTAACACTGGAAGTGTAAGCTAGTACAAAAAGAGAAAAAGTATAAATGCTATTCATAGATTATAAGACTGTCTCCATTGAAAACTGTAGAAAATACTGGAATTAATAATAATCATAAATATAAAATAAATTGAAATTTCAATGCATCACCATCGAGCTGACTCTGTCATAACTCTTAGGTGAAAGCAAAGGACACTGATAGGAAAAGAGCAGGTTCAGGTGGGCTAGACCAAGGAGGGAAGAAAATTATTCTGCACTGGGCTGAACTTATAAGCACGGTTATGTGTGTTAGTTACCTAGTCCCTCCATAACAAAAAATATCACAACTGGATGGCTTTAAAGAACAGAAATTTATTTTCTCACAGTTTAGCAGGTAGTCGTTCGAATTCAGGGCATGTCTGTAGTGGGAGGTCCTTCCTTGTCTACCTCAGCTTCTAGTAGATGCCAGCAATCATTTGTGTTCCTGGCCTTCTAGAAGCATCTGTCTTCTTTGTCTGTCTTCCTTTTCACCTGTTTGTGTCTGGGTGTGTTCTGCTCCTTTTATAACTAAGAAGAGTTAGGCTTAGGACCCACCCTACATTGGTATGACCTCATTCACATAATAAAAGCAGGCCCCCTCTTTCCTAACAAGGTCAGATTTACAGGTACAGGGGTTAGGATTTCCACATACATTTTGGAGGGACACAATTCAATCCCTAACAGTCGACTTACCAGATATTCTGGATTGAGAGTACTCGCATGAACAGCTGAGAGTGGTTCCAATTCTTTGCTACATTCGTTGGCTGAAACTTGTCTCAATGGTCATCCATAGGAATGCTGGAGCAATTTATTGTGTAGGACCTAGCCAACCATTCCTAATCACGTCCATTGTGTGGAAAAACACACACTCCCATCACTGAAGCCTTGAGAAATTCATCGATAAGAATGGAATGGTGGTTGGAACCAAGAATTGTTTCATAGCCTAGATAACATGGTGTGGGTGTTAGATATTCACATGGAGATGTCCGGTAATAAAACTGCACCCCACATGGGGATGTCAAGAATAATACCAACAGCTAATGTTCATTGAATACCTACACTGGTGCCAGGCACTCCTGTGCTTTTTCTTTCATGTTTGCTTTTCATGATGGCCATATGAGGAATGTATCATTATAATGCATAAAGAGGTCAATACAGAGAGTTATGCTGACATTTCAATATATGAGTCTGGACCCAGGAGGAGTTTGAATGGATGGAGGTATAAACCTCACGTCCTTAGCTACAAATAGACAGCAGTGAACTCACTGAGGCATCCTAGAGGGAGGGTGTCAATAGAGAGAGGAGCAGGCACCAAGCCCAAGGGTACTCGGGTATCTAGAAGCCTGCCAGGTGAACAGCAGCCAACAAGCCTCTCTGAAGTCCAGTGTGGTTCCTGGAGGGTTGTCTGTCCTTGCTCTCAGCTGCATTTCCCCAGTGCTCCTCCCACCTGCACTGGGTTGTCCCCTTCATGAGGACAGGGACAGTGTGTACCTTTCACCACTGTATCTGCATAACATAGACTATTTCTGGCCCATGGAATATACTGACTGAAAGAAAAATAAACAAACGATAAGGACGTAAAATCCTTCGTAGTTGATACCTTGGAATACATTAAGGGGCTTCATGAGTAAGAGGGAGAAAAACTGATCAGGGCTGCTTCTGAGACCATCTCTTAGGTGTAAAGAGTGTTAAACAATAATTAAACAAAGAGATTTAATGGCAGAGATGTATGTTAAAAAGATGTAAGTATAGGTTGAAGATTACTAGAAACATGCACATTTATTATTGCAACTATAGTTAAATCGTTAAAAAACATATACTACATGCACACAGAATATGATAAAGTAATTTAATGCCCTCATTAAAAAAAACAAAAAAAACTTATCATGAGAAAAGACTAATGATGAATGAAAATATCAGGATATAATATCTGTGTTAATATACATAAATGTGTGTGCTAATACACACATAAAACCAGTTGCCACTGAGTCAGTTCTGATTCATGATGACACCAGTGTGCCAGAGTAGAACTGTACTCCATAGGGGTTTCAGTGGCTGAGTTTTCAGAAGTAGGCTGCCAGACCTCTCTTTCATAGCAATTCTGGGTGGACCTGAACTCCAACTTTCTGTCAGCAGCTCAAGATATTAACCATTTGCATCAACCAGAGACTCTAATACACATACATGCCAAGGTAAGTAAGATGATAGACATATCGGAACGTTAATAATTTATTCTATGCATTACGTACGTTTTCTTGTTATTTATTGCATACTTTCCCATTGCTTCCAAGTTTTTGAGGAATAGAATGTACTTCTGGAAAAATTCATGAGAGATTTTTAAGTAATGAAATAATTAACAGAAACAGAATGAGTAAATCTGTGGCAAGGCAGCCCAGGAACCCAAGATTACAGTAACACTGGTATGAAAAGCAGAATTGTGGAGTCCTGAAGCTCAGTGGTCCCATGCATCCATCAGGAAAGAGGAAAGAGCAAATAAACAAGGAGAAAATACAGTGAGCCAGAGGAGTGGGAGCCCTCTGTTGTGGGCCCAGTTTTCTCATGAAACTTTAGATGGACACAATGGGTGGGATTATCCACTTCCATCATACAAACATTTTTATTACCTTTGATTTTAACGGAACTATGTTATAAAAACAAATGATACAATAAAGTATAAGGAAAGAATAAATCTCATCAGTGGACTACTATCATTTTCCCCAGCTACTGAGGAGGGCAGGAGACACACAAGGGAACGAAGATGGAGCAGTGTGAAGAATCATGCTATGTGGGGAGGAGAGTGTTTCTGAGACAGGCCTTAGCTGCTACCACCTAGGGAAGTAGGCAGCCGTGCAGGACCAACTGGAAGAAATGGCACATTATTTCTGAGACCTACTCCAGCTCATAACAAATTATGGATAACATGGGGAAGAATGAGATTTCCAGGACACTTAATTGTTCTCATGAGAAACCTGTACATAGAAAAAGAGGCAGTCATCTAAACAGAACAAGGAATACAGCATGGTTTAAAGTCAAGAAAGGTGTGCATCACTGTTGTATCCTTTCACGATACCTATTCAACCTGTATGCTGAGCTAATAATCTGAGAAGCTGGACTGTCTGAAGAAGAATAAGGCGTCAGGATTGGAGGAAGACTCATTAATAACCTGAGATATGCAGATGATACAATCTTGCTTGCTGAAAGTGAAGAGCCCTTAAAGCATTTACTGCTGAAGATCAAAGACTACAGACTAACAGCCTAACAACTGGACCAATAAGCAACATCATGATAATGGAGAAAATGTTGACATCATTAAGGGCTTCATTTTACTTGGATCCACAATAAACACCCACGGAAGCAGCAGTCAAGAAATCAAACGACACATTGCATCGGGCAAATCTGCTGCCAGAGACCTCTTAAAGTGTTCAAACGCACAGATGTCACCTTGAAAACTAATGTGCGCCTGACTCAAGCCATGGTGTTTTCAGTCACCTCATACGCACACGAAAGGTGGGCAATGAATAAGGAAGACCAAAGAAAAATTGAAGGCACTGGATTACGGTGTTTGCAAAGAATACTGAATATACCACGGACTGCCAAAAGAATGAACAAATCTGTCTTGAAAGAAGTACAGCCAGAATATTCCTTAGAAGCAAGAATGGCGAGGCTTCATCTCACATATTTTGGACACGTTGTCAGGAGAGATCAGTCCCTGGAGAAGAAAGTCATACTTGGTAACAAGTGGCCACAACAATCAGCTCAAACATAACGACGACTGTGAAGGCGACAATAGGTAGTTTAACATACATTTTGACCCATACGAATTAAAATTTAAACAATTATTTCATGCCTTTTTGTAGCGGTTTTAGAATATACAATTAAAATAAATGTAAACAATTAATAGAAAAAATCTCTGAAAATATAATTTTTTTAAGTCACTGCTCCATAGCCCAAATCTAAATGGCTTGATATAAAGCACTGGTCTTTGTGATTCACAAAAAGCAGGTGCCAATTCCTGAACAAGAACTGAAGTGACAGGAGAAACCCCCCATGCTGTTAGAGCCCTGAGTATGGGCCCTAATCCAATAATCTGTCCTCAGTAATTCCTTTTCATTTCATCTCTGTGAAAGGGGAGGGAGAAGGTGAGAGAGGGTTACATGTGCCTATTCTGTTCTTTAGCATCTAGTTCACTGCCAGGAACAAGTATTCGTAAGAGTCTACAAAACATTAAAGTACAAATAAGGAGGAAAACTTCCTAGTATATATATGTATTAGGTGGCACAAAGAGTTAAGTGGTCAGCTACTAACTGAAAGGTTGGCAGTTTAAATCCACTCAGTTGCCTTGGAAGAAAGGCCTGGCAATCTACCTCCAAATGGTCACAGCTATTGAAAACCACATGGAGAGCAGTCCTACTCTGAAAACTCACGGGGTCGTCAGGAGTGAAAATCTACTCAAGGGCAACTGGATTGGTAATCTATATATGGCATAAATGTTGGGAAAATTAGTTTCTGAACATATACACGGCATACAGAATACACTGCACATTAGTATTATGTGCCAAAACCCACTGTCATCAAGTCGATTCTAACTCATAGTGACCCCAAAGGACAGAGTAAAACTGCCCCATAGGGTTTCCAAGGCTGTAAGTCTTCACTGAAGCAGACTGCCACATCTGTCTCCTGCAGAGAGGCTGGTGGGTTCGAACCACTGACCTTTCAGTTAGCAGCCAAGTTCTTTAGCCACACAGCCACTAGGGCTCACTGCTGTCATGTACAGTGATTACATAAGCAAATTCTGAAACAAACTGCCTGGGTTTAAATCCTAACTCAACTTATCAGCTGGGTGATCTGGGCACGTTACTTTACCTCTCACTGCCTCAGTTTCCCTTTCTAAAACGGGTCTTATTCAAAAGGTTGTCACGCAGGTTAAATAAAACACACAAGGCACTTACAAAAAGGCCTTACACACAGAATGAACACAATGAATGTTAGCTTTCACAATTATTAAGGGAATACAAACAGCTTAGTTGAAGAAACTTCCATTGAGAAATAGTTGCGTTCCAAAATTCATGTGTAAAGTCATTTACATCAACTGTTAAAGTTGTATGTTTAGATTCAAGTGATTACTGAGGTGTGTTATGATCTTGAACAGAGTTCTGGGGACTATACAGGCAGACTCTGCATGCCCTTCTCCTGCACATCCATTCCATCTCCCTTGGAGCCCAGACATCATGTTATCAATTAAACCCCTTCCACACTGGTGGTGTACTGTTTAAGAGCTACGACTGCTAACCAAAAGGTCATCAGTTCAAATCCACCAGGCGCCCTTGGAAAGTCTATGGCACAGTTCTGCTCTGCCCTATTGGGCCGCTATGAGTTGGAACAGACTCAGTGGCAACGGGTTTTTAATGGGTATGAGGTAACTCTTCAGTGCTTAAAGACATACCAAAAGCAACCACGAACACAAAAGTATAGTAAAACGTTCTTATTTCAG